>NW_022196126.1:112500-346209 GCF_008641045.1 Pistacia vera
GCAGGGATTGCCTTTATTGGAATCTCAACCTCTTTACCATTTCTCAAGATGATTGCACTTGCATTTTCTCTTGGATTTACCATCGTTTGAGAGGGTAACTTCCTCGAACTTTGTCCCTCCAGCTTACTTATTACAGTTGCCATCTGTCCCATTTGATTCTCCAAACTTTGAACACTGGCCCTCGTCTCCTATTGAAATTGCAAAGAATTAGTGGCAAGAAACTTAACAATATCTTCTAAAGACATACCAGAATTAGAAGTTTGGCCCGGTTGTTGTCTAGGGGGATATGGCTGCTTATATTGCTGGTAACTTAGGCGGTTTTGAGTCACGGGTTGATTCACTTGTGGATTCCCATAGCTAAGATTGGGATGATCCCTCAATCCCGAGTTATATGTGCTTGAATAGGGATCATACTTCCTTTGCAGTTGTCCAGGAAAGCCACCTACTGCATTCACTTGCTCAATGGGCTCCTGTTGAAGAGTTAGGCACATATCAGTTGGATGCCCTACTACCGAACAAATCCCACAAGCCTTCACAGTTTGCATATTACCTATAGCCATTTGACGAACAAGAGAAGTTAAACTCGAGATTTAGATTTGTTGTTCAAGGGAGAAAATATTTACCTCATTATCACGCCTAGATGGAAGGTCAAGCCTAGTGCCAAATTGTTGAGAATTGGCCACCATATTTACAATCAAGTTTCTCGCGGCCTCAGGAGTTTTATCCACCAAAGCTCCTCCACTAGCAGCATCAATCATGTTCCTATCAGTGTATAGAAGGCCCTCATAGAAGTACTGGATAAGTAACTGCTCACTAATTTGATAATGGGGGTAGCTTGCACATAATTTCTTAAAACGTTCCAAGTATTCGTGTAGGGACTCTCCATTGTGCTGCCTTACACCACAAATTTCTTTTTGAATGTTGGCCGCCCCTGAAGCTGGGAAATATTTCTCCAGAAATAACCTCTTCATCTTGTTCCATGTGGTAATACTCCCGGAAGGGAGATAATAGAGCCAATCCTTAGCTGAATCCTTCAAAGAAAACAGGAAGGCTCTTAATTTAATTTGCTTTTCAGTCACCCTCGTAGGTTTCATACTCGTGCAAACCACATGAAGCTCCTTTAAATGCTTGTGAGGGTCTTCACCTACAAGGCCATGAAAAGTGGGCAAGAGATGTATTAGTCCAAATTTTAATTCAAAAGTTGTAGTGGCATCTAAAACAGGAAATGTTATGCATAAAGGTGCTTGATTCAAATCAGGGGCAGCAAGCTCTTTCAAAGTTCAATTTCCAGCCATGATGTCCTCCTCTTCTAAATCAGAATTGCTAGCAAATTGGGAATCAAGAGCCAAATTGCTTTCCTCAGAATTTCTCCGAGCTTCCTTCCTTAACCTGCGCAAAGTGCTCTCTATTTCTAGGTCAAATGTTAAATCACCAAGATGAGAGGACCTGGTCATAAAACAAAAAATCTCATTAAAGAAATAGAATAAATGAAAAATAATGAAAACTGACTAACTAGACAATAAAATAAAAAATAAAAAAATTAATATTATTTTTTTTTATTATGACCAGAAACACAAAAATGCCAAAAAAAAAACCCTATGAAAACGTTGTTTTTTTTGCCTCAAGAGGGTGGGGCTAGAAAACTTTCTAGTCTTGCTCAGAATTTCATTTTCTTCGAAATGGGTACTCGTAGCGCTCTTTATTCAACCAAAACTTTTCTTATGAATAGTACCACTGTTCATTCAGAACAGTACTACTGTTCAGTTTTTTTTTTTTCGGAAAAATAAAAAAACAACAAGAATGAAATAAGAATCACAATAACAATGAAATAAGAATCACTCTCTCATCCGAGCTCCAATTGAGATGATTCAAAATGCTATGGAACCCTAAGAAAGAGATCTACAACTTTCATGTTTTTAGTTTGGAGAGATACTCGCTACATCAAGGTTGTAATCGGGTTTGAAATTGACGCACCTGCACTGCTGACGTTCTGGAACATTTTGCCCTATCATGCAAGTCAATTAGGTAGTTTATTACATTAGGACTTTATTTTATTTTCAATTAATCAGATTAGGATAAATGTTATTTTAGCATATTAGAATATTTTCGGAGATTGAGTAGAATTCAAAGACTTGAATTGGATATTCCTAAGGGGGAGGGGGAATCAGATTAGAGGAGTTTGTTCACACGCCTCTCTTTCTCTCTTTTGGAATTTTTCTCTTTGGAGTTTTGATTATGGCCATGAGTGGCTAAAACTTTTATAACTTGGTCGAAGGAAACAGAGGCCACGGAATCAATAAACTGTGAGATCTAATTTGTTTTTTTTTTTTTTAATGTTCAATTTATGTTTTGAGTATTAGATGTTCTTCTATGCTTATTTTCATGATTGTTTCATTTAATTAGTAGGAGGCCTACTAGTTTATTATTTGTTACAATCTACTGCTAAGTTCGATTTCAAATCTGTAATTGTTTGATCCCTCTAAGTTGTGAGTAATTAAGGTTTAAGAATTTGCTGCGTCAGGAATTATTAAATCTTAAGAAGAACATTCAACTAAATTAAATACAACCGCTTGTGTTTGTGTTGTTCAGTTTCATCGATTTCTCTAGCCCTTAAGGCTTCTACTAAATTGAACCTTTATTTCTTGTCTTTGGTTGTTTAGTAGTAAGATTAATTAGATCGCTTGTTTTCTAATTAACTACAACTAAGGAGAGATAGGAAAATAGTTCTAACGATGAATACTCAAAGTATGAATTGATATATATTTGCATCGATGATCAATTATAAAATTTTGATAGTGGATGTCGACTTAGACCAAGGTTTGTTATTTTGATTGATTAATTTGAATTGTTTTTCCTGAAATTGTTTCTGTTTTACTCAAATCCCCCAACCCTGTTCACGTAATAGAGAACTCGGCTAGACACTCTCTGTGGGAACGATCCTTACTCACAGTACTACTTGTGTTTTTAGGTTTTAATTTTGGTTGCCTGCGAGAGCACACCAGATGCCCTCGATAGATGTGAGTTGGTTTGTGTTCGTTTTGGTACTTCTACGCATAATGGGTTTTTGTGATTTACACTAGGCTACACACCACTAGCTAGTTTGGATTATGAAAACACTAGGTTGATCCGGTTGGCCACGAGACAACCTTACCTAGGTAAGTATCGACCCTAAGATATGGATCGATAAACATCGGTTAGATTAATAACGAGAAGTAGGATAATTATGGTAAAATTGGATACACTAGACCATTTCTCATTGTTGATCAGTTGTTTAGATATCGTTTTTATCTTAGTTCTTATTTTAGTATTTTTGTTATCCTTATTTGAGTTTTAGTTAATTTAGATTTCATTAAATTGTTGGGTAATTTTATAATCTCACTTGATTTTGTTATTTTAGTTGTTTTTGCATAGTATCAGACTAATTGATAGCTCAACTCTCTGTGGGATCGACCCTTACTTGTGCACTTTACTACAATAGCAACCCATGCACTTACGGAGGAATTAAAGTTGTTTTTAACCAAACAGCTGGAAAGGTTGTTGCTTGGATCCAATCCCATATTGGATTTAATATGTAAGGTTGGTTATTTATTTAAATATGTATATTATCGTACATATATTGTAAATAAATAACCGTCAATATTAAATATATATATCGGTGTGTATATGTTTTAAATATTGAAATAACGTTATTAATGGATAAAAATAATAACGGGGAAACAGGGATCATGATTTTGTTCCAGAATCTAAGAACACACTCATTCTTCCCTTTCTTGGCCATGGAGAGTAAATGGTTCATTGAGAGATTTTTCTCTCAAACCAAGTCCCACATCTTCTTTAGCCTTCACATTAAGATCTAGTAAATCCCTTGTATTGATCCTTGCCTTTGTGTGTATACCGGTGGTTCGATCCTATAGTTGGATCATGAGCCTTTTTCATCCGAATCCTGAAAAAGTGGTGGAGCCTCCAAACATGGGCATGGCTCAGATTCTTTCATGGTCTTTATTATTTTATAGCATATGAACATCATCATACTCATACTTGTGTTTTGGGGCTTAATAGTGTTTAATTGGTAAATTTTTGTTTTCCTCTACGTCTATCAAAACACTAACAGGGGTATCAAAGCCTCTTATATGAGTTTTAGGTGTTTTGATTATATGCTGGAAGTATGTGATTTGAGATTGCATGTTTAGGGTTTTTTTTTAATTGATTTTGATTTGGATTAATTGAAATGGAACTTGGATTGTTGTGTTTGGGAAATATTGAAAATGTATTGTGTTGGATCTGATTTTTTTCGAAATCAAAGAAATTTGACGAAACCCTAAGCACCATCATGTGTAGTGGTGCTGGCTGACGTGGCTGGAGGCCCACGATAGCGTCGTGACAAGAGGTAGCAACTACCATTGCCGCCAGAGCAAGGCAGCGCTTATTGAAGTAGCCACATGTGCAACAGCATGCGGCTACCATGTGTGTGGAGGGGATGGTTGTGTGATCCCTCACATAGCCCTGGTGAATTCCCTTGAGGGTGTTTAGGGTTTTAGGTGCTAAGACACAAAACCCTTGCCCCCAACAGCCCGACTTGTGAAATGCAAGATTGTCGTCACGTTCATCATAACGTTGCTGTGTACAATGCCTGCCTTGAGTTGTTCGCTATTCTGAATGACCCAAACTTGAAGGGTACATGTTTTCCCATGTAATCCTATTCTTCACTTTGAGTTTTCACTCAAGTGTTTGACACGTTGAGCGTTTTTACGCTCAACTGTCCAGTTTAGGCATAGTGATTTTCCTTTGAGGAAATCGCTCCCATTTACACTACGGTGCTCATTTTTGAGCGATTCAAAAAACCACATGTTCCTGCATGTGTGAGATTGTCATGTTCCAGTCCGGTTAACCGGATTTTTCCACCCCTATTTGTAGATTTTAATGAAACCTTAAATTAAGGCTTTAAGGCATAGAAGTAGTTGATGGCAAGTGTAGTTGAACTCATTTATTACATTTATTGCCTTGAATTCATTATACATGAAGTTATTTTAATGCCCACATCAAGGTATGTAGCTTTATTAATGCACTAATACCCTTAATTGAATTTGTTAAAGTTATCTGGAAAAAGTGTGAAGAAAATTTCCTTAAAATTTCATTAGGGGTAAAATGGTCTTTTCACTCATAATTAGTTGAAAAAGTGGGGAGTGAAAAGAAGTAGAATAACATGGAGAAGTTAATAAAAATAAGGGCATTTTGGTAATTGTCTAAGGCACATAGATGGAATTTCATAGAAAGTGCCAGGGTAAAATGGGAAGCTATAATTAATATTTTGTTATATTAAGAGTTCAAGAGTGAAACCCTAGCCATTCTTCCCCTTCCATTCATGCCACTTTCCACCCAAGTTCTCTCAAATTTCTTGAATCACTTTTCAAGGAAAATTCATAGATCCTGGTTTATTTTTAGTGGAATTTCAATCCCAAGCATCCTTAGGTAAGATCCTTGCACTAAGATGTGAGATTTAATTTTTAAAGTGTTGAATTCTTATGATTTGTGTTCATATGGTTTAAGAGAAAGGGAGTTGTGTCAAAAAAGACTATTGAAGAGTTGGAGTGCTCACATCTAATGTAAGTAAATCCAATCCTAGTCATGATTGGAGTAATATTGTATAGAGAAATTCTTTTATGTATGTATGTGCTTATATGTGAAGAATTGTTGATGGAATTGATGTTGAACGATGGTTAGAATTCATCCATGAGAAGTAGTGTTTGTGTATTTGATGTTTGATGAGAGTTTGGATGAATTATGGAAGAATTGGAGTAGAATTTATGAAGTGTAAATCCTAGCCAGGTTTGACGTTGATTTTAGTGACTGTTGTTCCAAATTTTGGTGGCTTAAGAGAGATGTAGAAGTGTAGCCAATTGAGAGTTTGTGTATGCATACAAATTTTTTGATGAAATGTCAAAGAAAAGTGCATGCATGATTATGATTATTTGATATCTTGAGATGAGTTTGTAGATGGTAGAGAAAGACATGTTCACATTCCATATTGCATTATTGCATCCAAACATGTGAATTTAGAAAGAATAATAAGCATGAGCCCATCTACATGCATACATACTCATAAGAGCATTAAAGAACATTAAAGAACAAAGAGAAAGAAAAGAGAAATATTAAAGAACACTTTAAAGAAGAAAAGAGAAGAGAAGGTTGTTGTGATGGGGAACCCATGAGTGACCTAGCCCTGCATGCATGCCACCTTTAGTGAGCGGCCTCAAAATTAGCAAAAGAATTGTACAGTCTATTAGAAGTGCATGTGGATGAGGACTGTACCCAGAATTAGAGAATACACTCACATGGCTAGGGATCCAAATCCATGCCTCAACCGAGTCCGATCAGCAAGAAAGAAAGAATAGAAAAGAAAGAAAAGAATAGAAAGAAAGAAAAGAAAGAAATAAGAAATAGAAAGAAAGGAAGCATAGAAAGAAATATAGAGAAAAGAAATAGAATAAGAATACAAAAATAGAAAAACAGAAAAGAAAATGCACCTTCTATGCATTTGTGCACTTGCATCATACCTATGCATGATAACATGCCTACTGTCATGAGTAGTGAGAAATTAGAAATTGAGAAAGAACATAGAAGAGTAGAGAAGTTTGATGTAAGGAAAGAAATTCAAAATATAAGCAACGAAGAGAGAAGAGTAGCATAGTGGGTTTACTTACTGAGTAATTAGTGCTCACCTCATTGTTTTCAATGTTTTTGTAGGTAGTAGGTGAGACGTGGTCGCTTGGAACATTAAGAAGCAGAAGGGTTTGGCAACACTGTTGAGTTGATTTTTTGTGACTTTATTACATTATGTAAAGATTTGTATATAAAGAAATATTAGTTATGGGCCCATTATTTTATACTCATCTACATGTATATTTTCTTTTATATATATACTTATTTAGTAAGTTTTACTATTTATTTTACGAGTATACTAGCTAGAGAGAGAGAGCATTACAGTTATTGCTATTTATGTTTTATGAGTTGTTATGTTTGATTGAAGAAAATGAAGTGTGGATACTGATTGGGCAAAAACTTGTAGTATTGGAGGCCACATGGTGTTGAATGGTTGCTATTAGAAGTGTTGATGTGTTGTTTGCATTAGCTTACAATGTTATAACAATAATGGATAATTATGGGAATGAGATTTTACACTTCCTTTAAGATGCTAAAGACTATTAAGGGAAGGTTTATTTAATCCATAAGTTGACCTATTGGTTAATTGTCAATAGGAATTGATGTGGCATAGTTTAATATGAAAATTTGGATTTGGTAAGCTTAGGGGTTATGTTAAACATGCTTCAGTATTTCGATCATAACTTGACTTATAAAAATCAAAATGAGATGATTCTTGAAGCACTAGAAATTAAAGGCATAGCCCTACAACTTTTATGTGTAGGCCAAGAACCAATTCATTTATCAATTGGAAGGAAAATGGCATGATGAATAAGCTTCTAGTTATTAAAGTTTAAGATTTAACATAATTAATTCTTATGATTATGAATTGATTATAAATTGACGTGATTAAGTCATTTACTAATGTTTACCCATTAGTTAGATGATCTTTGAAAGATATACATGGTCATGATGTCAATGCATGATTAATATTATGAAATGGCATGAAGATGCAATGTAATACATGTTTTAAGATGAAGAATGTGAGCAAGAGGTAATGTAAATGGATTGATAATCCATAGATGAATTAAAAGTGTTAAGCTCACTAAATTATGTATTTACATGCCATAAGATGTTAAGAGCTGCATATAGACATGATGGAAAACGCGTAAGCATATCCTCGTATACCGGTTGAAGAAAGATGAATATATGCTTTAGATGCTAAATAACGTGTAAACACGTCTCCTGATGATATGAGCTCTAGATGAATTTGAGGCTAGATGATATAAAATGCTTAAGACGCTAAGAAAAGTTCGATCGGCTACACGTTAAAGGCTTCATATGCATTTAGTTGCATTACATGAGTTATGATGTTATTTACATCATGAGATGATTTATACTCATGTTAGATGATATTTAGATGTTATAGCATGACATGTAATGTGTGTGTACTATGTTTACATACTTATTTGTATGTGTATGCATTGATGTTTATATACCTAGATGTAAAAGATGAGTTATGTGTTAACAAATATGTTTAAATGAAGGTCAAATAGCACATTTAGAATGAAATAGATCATTCCTTATTGACCGATTAGCACTCACCCTTTTATTGTTGATTGCTTTATAGGTAAACCAAAAGCGAAGGATGCTAGAGACAACATGACTACACGTGAGGGGAGATGATTTATTGTCATCTTGATGTAAATAATGTAAATGATAAATGTTTGTGAAACACTTTTGGAAGCTTCCACCCTATAAATATGTTTTGATTATGTAGTTTTAGATAGATTCTTAAAGTTTTTTGAAATTATAAGTTTGGATCCTACATGACATCTTCTATGCATGTTTTGGATATTATTATTATTATTCTTACATAGTTTTTTCTAAATATAACTTGTTCTCCAGACATGTACCCCAGGATTCTCATTGAGAGATATCCAGAGCATACATGACTGGAGGGGGGTTTTACAATACAACATTTGGTAAATCAAATGTTTGTTGAATAGATTGGTATATATTGACAACATGTTGTCAAATCAAAGGTCGTCGAAAGCTACATTGAGCATCTGGGAGAAATGTTCGGTATCCTCAGAAAGTACCGAATGCAGCTGAATCCCTTGAAATGTGCTTTCAAAGTATGCTCGGGGAAGTTCTTAGGTTTCCTAGTAAACCAGCAAGGTATTGAGGCCAACCTTAACAAGACTCAAACTTTCCTGAACATGTAGAGTCCGACCAAAATAAAGCAGGTTTAGAGTTTAACAGGGCGAGTGGCCATACTGAGCATATTCTTTTCCCAAGCAACTAACATATGCCTGCCATTCTTTGAAATCTTGAAAGACAATAATGGTTTCAAGTGGACAAAGGAGTGTGAGAGAGCATTCCAGGAGTTGAAGAGACACTTGGGGTAGCCTCTTTTATTATCAAAGCCCATCTCGGGCGAGCTCCTCTTATTGTACTTATTGGTATCCCATATCACGATCAACACAACATTAGTATGCAAGGAAGGGGGAGTTTAGTGGCCAATCTATTATGTGAGCATCCAGCTAGTTGACACTGAAACAAGGTATCCATTGATGGAGAAGCATGCTTATGCACTCATCATAGCAACTCAAAAATTGCAGCCCTACTTCTAGGCACATACTATGCATGTGCTCACCAATTTTCTGCTGAAAAAGGTAATGCAAAAGCCCGAAGCATCAGGGAGATTGATTCAGTTGACAATGGAGCTGAGCAATTACGACGTTAAGTACTTTCTGAGAACAACGATCAAAGGCCAAGCATTCACAAATTTTATTTCAGAGTTCTCATGTCAGCCCGAAGGGGAGTCAAGCTCGCCTGAAGCAAGCACTTCAGAAGAAAGCAGTTTAGTGGAAAACAAGCTCGACAGCTTGTGGCAATGGACTTTGTATGTAGGTGGGTCCTTAAATGAAAAGGGGGCAAGGGATGGGCTCCTGCTTGAAGGTCTTAAAGGGGATCCAATTCGGGCTGCAATGTAATAGCTTCTTCCTACTCAAATTCTCATAAAATATACATAAGAAAATACATATAAAATAGTATAAAGAGTCGGGCCCAAATTTGTCTTTTATTAAACATATACATTCTTTACACAAAATTTGGATCATGTACAAAAGTTATGAAAAACATGGTGGATAGTGTAACCATTTCTCCTTGCGTGCCGACGTCTATCTGACCGTGTCCTCACCTAGATCTAGCAAAACATATGAAACAATGGGGTGAGCACTAAAACAATGCTCAGTAAGTAAATCCTCTACTCAACTATCCCCGTAACTCTCTCTAATTCTTTCCTTACAATTCTCATTTATTCTCTCTTTTATACTTCTCTTTATTTTCTCTTTTTCATAACTCTTTTCTACTAACTCTCTTTTTTAAGTCACGGCCTCATCTTACCAGAGGCACGACTGGGACTCGCTCCCGCTCTCCGTGACTTCTACTCATTCTAGTCGATCGGACTCGGTTATGCATGGATTTGGAACCCTTGGCCATGTGAGTGTATAAACTCTCTCTCGGGTACACTCGGTTATAGCCCTCATCCGCATGTACTCTCACGGGCTACACCACTTTTCTCTCTTATACTGAAGCCACTCTCTCTCTTTCTGGCGTACATACGGGAATACTCTACCCATTACTCACGGGTTCCCTATCGCACAACCTACTTTATTATCTTTTTCTCTCTTTTCTCTTAATGAAGCTCACACTCAAAGTTCTCTACTCTTTCTCTACTCTCTTTCTCTAATGCAATTAATGCATATGGATGACCCATGCTCATTAATGCACTCATGAAATGCAATTATGCCATGTAGCACAAATTAAGGCTTTCTACTCTTACTCATGCTTCTCTTGAGCATTTCATCAAACAACTCATGTGCATACAAAACTCTATTTTAACAATAACTTTTCTCTTCTCTTTAATCATCCAAAAATGGGAGAAAAACTCCCTCATACACTCTAACCTTCTGTCAAAGAAAAACACTCCTATAGGGTTGGCTCAAAACTTCCTTCAAGTTCAATCAAAACTTAACTCAACATCATAAAAATCTCAACACTTCTCATATTCCAATATATTCAATACTCATCACTAACTATCATCTCATCTCATCTCATCTCAACAAACATGATACATACAAATTCATACATAAATCTCAACTCAAAGGAGTTCTTAAATCTCAACTTGGGTTGGATTTACTTACCTTGTGAATAAGTGGCTTCTCTAACACTTCTCATTCCCTTTTTGTAGCCTAGCTTCTCTCTACAACTTTAAACAACAACAACAACAATATAAGATTTCAATACAACTATAAGCAAAGTTACATCTAAAGCAAGAATCCTTACCTTAGGATGCTTTAGATGAAATCTCTACTAAAAATTACCCAAAAGCTCCCTAAAACTCCTTAGAAATCTTGGAAGATTGAATGGAGGAATGAGAGAACTTAGGGAATGAGAATGGCGGTGGAAATGGGTGAAATGAAGGGTTTACTACACTAATCCCTTGTTAGCTCAATTTACATTCAAATATTCCCATTTTACCCTTACTCTTTTTTTTGAAACTCCATCTTTACCCTTTAATTCTTTGCAAATACACCCTCATCTCCAACACATTCTCTACTAAATTTCCTTATATTTTACTCCCTACCTTTCCTACTAATTAGGGGTAGGATAGTCATTTTACCCCTATGGAGAATTCTCTAGAAACTCAATTAAACTTTTCTACTGTCCCTTCGTCATGGCGAAGCAATTTCTGTCGCCCCGGTGAAAACTTACAGAGCTAACACTGCAATTACAAAGCCAACGTTGTTGCGGCGAATACTGAAATTCCAAGATTCTTCAAGTCTCAATCAATTTCAAGGCAAACACTTAACCAACTCAACATACCATGACAACATACAAACTCAATTGAAGCTAAATCAATGAACATTTAAGTAATGCAGCATATCTTAACTACGTACCTCAAGTGGGGCGTTACAATTCTCCCCCCTTAAAAGAATTTTGTCCCCGAAATTCACACGAATAACTCCAGGTACCGATTCTGCATGTCTTGTTCCACCTCCATGTGGCCTCTTCTACCTTGTGATTCCTCCAAAAGACCTTCACTAGCGGAATACTCTTGTTCCAGAGCTCTTTAACCTTTAGATCTAAAATCTGTACTGGACACTCCTCATACACAAGATTTCCTACTAAATTAACATCTTCTATACGTAAGATATGGGAGGGGTCACTTACATACTTCCGCAACATCGAGACATGGAAAACATCGTGTACCTTGTCCATACTAGGTGGTAGTGCTAATCTGTAGGCAACCTTTCCTACTTGTTGCAATACTTCAAATGGACCTACATATCTCGGTGCTAACTTCCCTTTGCTTCCGAAGCGCATTACTCGCTTGTAGGGGGAAACTTTCAAAAATACCTTGTCACCCACTTGGAACTCCACTTCTTTTCTCTTCAAATTGGCATAACTTTTCCGTCGATCTTGGGCTTGCTTCATTCTCTTCCTGATTAATCTTACATCCTCTATCATTTTCTGAGTCATCTCTGGCCCAATAGCTGTGCTTAAATCATCCTTTTTGCCGATCTCATCCCAATGTAGCGGAGACCTACATCGTCTACCATACAAAGCCTCGTAAGGCACCATTTTAATTATAGACTGGTAACTGTTATTGTAGACAAACTCCACCAAAGGTAACATTTCATGCCATGACATCCTATAATCCATGCAGCAGGCTCTCAACATATCCTCAAGCACCTGATTCATTCTCTCTGTTTGGTTATCCATCTAAGGATGATAGGCAGTATTGAATGCCAAACGGGTACCCAAATTTCTCTGTAAACTAGCCCAGAAAGCTGAGACAAATCTAGAATCTCTATCTGACACTATAATCTTGAGCACACCATGTAACCTGACTATCTCTTTCATGTAGATCTGAGCTAACTGATCTGTGGTGATACTCTCCTTTATTGGAAGAAAATAGGCGGACTTAGTTAATCTATCCATAGTCACTCATATAGCATTATATCATTTCTGTACTCCAGGGAGACCTGTGATAAAATCCATTGAAATGCTCTCCCATTTCCATTCTAGAATACTAAGTGGTTGAAGCAACCCTGATGGCCTTTGGTGTTCCGTTTTCACCTGTTAGCAATTTAGACATTTAGCTACAAACTCTGCAATATCTCTCTTCATACTTGGCCACCAGAAGTCTTTCTTTACATCTTGATACATCTTGGTCACTCTAGGATGGGCAATGTATGGTGTGTCATGAGCCTTCATAAGAATTCTCTTCCTCAACTCACCATCTCGAGGAATACACAACTGATTCCTAAAATAGAGGACACCATCTACCAAGTGGAATTCTATTACCTTGCCCTCATGCACTTGTTGAACTATTTTCTGACACCACTCATCGGCTACTTGCTTTTCTTTGACTTCTTCCTGTAAGGTAGACTAAACCTCTAACCTGGCAATCCTTCCCGGAATCACTTCAATCTGTTCTCTACACAACTCTTTCACTAGCTCTTTCTACTTAGTGAGCCCGGACAAATAGGCTTTTCTACTCAAGGCATCGGCTACTATATTGGCTTTTCCCATTTAATACTTGATCTCATAATCATAGTCCTTAACCAGCTCTAACCACCTTCTCTATCTCATATTCAGCTGCTTTTGAGTGAAGAAGTACTTTAAACTCTTAAGATTAGTGTAGACCTCCAAATCTTTAAGGCAAAGACCACGGTCGCCAATTCTAAGTCATGCGTAGGGTATCTCATTTCATACTCTTTCAATTGCCGAGAGGCATAAGCTACTACCCTGCCTAACTGCATTAACACAGCGCCAAGCCCTTGCAATGAGGCATCCGTATAAATATCATAATCTACACCCTCCTGTGGTAACACTAATACTGGAGCTATTGTTAACCTCTTCTTCAACTCTTGGAAACATTCCTCACAAGCGTCTGACCATACAAAAGGAGTCTTCTATTTGGTAAGAGCTGTCAATAGTTTAGCTAACTAGGCGAACCCTTCAACAAATCGTCTGTAGTAACCTGCCAGGCCTAAGAAACTTCTAACCTCTTTTACGGTCTTTAGCCTCTGACATTCAAGGATTGCCTTTATCTTACTCGGATCTACTAAAATCCCTTCCTTCAACACAGAATGGCCCAGAAATATTACTTGGTCGGTCGAGCCAAAACTCACACTTAGAAAATTTAGCATACAACTGCTTTTCTCTCAACCGTTGTAGCACTATTCTCAAATGTTCCTCATGCTCTTCTCTCGATTTGGAATAAACCAGAATATCATCAATGAATACCACTATGAACTGATCTAGACAGTCATGGAATACCCGATTCATCAAATCCGTAAAAATTGTTGGGGCATTTGTAAGCCAAACGACATCACTACAAACTCATAGTGCCCATACCTTGTATAGAAAACAGTCTTGGCTATATCCTGCTCAACCACTCTTACCTTATGGTACCCTGACCTCAAATCAATCTTGGAGAATACTGCTGCTCCCTTCAACTGGTCAAACAAATCATCTATTCGAGGTAGCGGGTACTTATTCTTCACTGTCACCTTATTCAACTTTCTGTAATCAATACACATCCGTAGTGACCCGTCTTTCTTCTTTACAAACAGAATTGGGGCTCCCCAGGGAGAATGACTCGGTCGGATAAAACATTTATCTAAAAGCTCTTGGAGTTGCCTCTTTAATTCCTGAAGCTCTGCTGGGGCTATTCGGTAAGGGGCTTTAGATATGGGTGCTGTTCCTGATACTAGTTCAATACTAAACTCAACCTCTCTTTCCGGTGGCAAACCTGGTAAGTCTTCCAGAAACACATCTAAAAATTCTCGAACTATCGGCACCCTCTGAATTTCTGATAGTGGAACATCACCACTTTGTACTACATGAACAATGTATCCAGAACACCCCTTTCCCAACATCTTTCTAGCCTTTACACTATTAATCAACATACTCAACTGATGGCCCTCTCCAAAACTAAACTTATCTCTACTATCGAGCTTAAATATCGCTTTCTTCTTCCGACAATCAATCTCTACTCCATACCTCCCTAAGAAATCCATGCCCAATATCACATCAATGTCGGGCATATTAAAAACTATTAAGTCAACTGCTAACTCCCGACCCTGGATCACTACGGACTCTCCTAATAACATCTCCTGAGTCAACACACTCACCCCATCAGGTAACTCTATCTTAATGGGTTGACTCACTCTAGTAGGTTTCAAATTTAGTCTCTCTATCATTCCATGAGATATAAAAGAATGGGTAGCTCCAGAATCAATTAAAGCATATAAAGGAACAGCATGAAATAACAACTGACCAGTTACGGCTGATGGACTAGCCTCGGCCTCACCCCGAAACACTGTAAATACTCTGGCATTTGTACCTCTAGAAGTCTGAGCTGCCGGTGGAAGAGGAGCTTTACAATCCCTCATCAGATGCCCTGGCAAACCCTAAACCTGTAACACACATTTCTATCCCTCAAACACTCCCTTGAATGGTTCCTCCCACATTTAGCACAATGGGGAAACCCTTCTGTCCTAGGCCGTTTGTTCTGCCAATCTTTTCTATCCTTCCTTGGTTGGAACTTCTTCTTGGCCCTTACTTCTCTGTTCCTTGTGGCATCTACTCTCTCATTCTATGGGGTGATGGATGGCTCGCTAGATACCGTTAAAGCCAACCCTTCTACAATGTATTTGTTTACATAGATCTCTGCCCTTAAAGCCCGTGCTAGAGCTTCATTGTAGGTATGAGAGGGCTCGGCTCCTGTCATTACATCTTGAGCAATATCTGATCTCAACCCTTGCACAAACTTATCTCTCCTTAAATAAGAAACTGGCATATTTGATCCTCTCTCTATCATTCATGGGAAACAGTGCTACCATCAGCTATATGGACTTAAACCACTCCTCTGCCTCTAGTGGGTCCCTAGTACCCTTAAACGCTGGTGGCTGGTGCTAGTTTGCAAGCCCCTAAATTGGATCAACCTGAGTCTGTACTGTCTGAGGTACCGACCCTTCTCGCTCTTGTCTTATGGGAGGTACTCTATTGGGGGTCTTGGTTCTCTCTTGAACAACTCTCCCCCGACTCTCCGTTAATACCTGTTATACAATGGTTCGAATCCTCCTCTCATCAAGGGTAGGGGGAGTTGGTTCTGGTGGGTTAGAGGATTCTCCCTCGTTCATCACACTCTTACCCTTCTTCCTGTTACTACGCCTCATCTACAAAACAACTACACTCAATCAATTCAACAAACACTTAACGTAAGGAAAGAATTAATTTACACAGTCAGCTCTCGGACATCATAGCGACGATAATGGTACACTATCAAACCCAAAATCTCGGCTCTGATACCAAAAATGTAATAGATGCTTCCTACTCAAATTCTCATAAAATATACATAAGAAAATACATATAAAATAGTATAAAGAGTTGGGCCCAAATTTGTCTTTTATTAAACATATACATTCTTTACACAAAATGTGGATCATGTACAAAAGTTAAAAAAAACATGGTGGACAGTGTAACCATTTCTCCTCGTGTGTCGACGTCTAACCGATCGTGTCCTCACCTAGATCCTGCAAAACATAGGAAACAACGGGGTGAGCACTAAAACAATGCTCAATAAGTAAATCCTCCACTCACCTATCGCCGTAACTCTCTCTAATTCTTTCCTTACAATTCTCACTTATTCTCTCTTTTATACTTCTCATTATTTTCACTTTTTCATAACTCTTTTCTACTAACTCTCTTTTGTAAGTCACGGCCTCATCTTACTAGAGGCACGGCCGGGACTCGCTCCCTCTCTCCATGACTTCTACTCGTTCTAGCCGATCAGATTCGGTTATGCATGGATTCGGAACCCTTGGCCATGTGAATGTATAAACTCTCTCTCGGGTACTCTCGGGTATAGCCCTCATCCGCATGTACTCTCACGAGCTATACCACTTTTCTCTCTCATACTCAAGCTGTTCTCTCTCTTTGCGACATACATATGGGAATACTCTACCCATTACTCACAGGTTCTCCATTGTACAACCTACTCTATTCTCTTTTCTCTCTTTTCTCTTAATGAAGCTCACACTCAAAGTTCTCTACTCTTTCGCTCCCTCTTTCTCTAATGCAATTAATGCATATGGATGACTCATGCTCATTAATGTACTCATGAAATGCAATTATGCCATGTAGCACAAATTAAGGCTTTCTACTCTTACTCCTGCTTCTCTTGAGCATTTCATCAAACAACTCATGTGCATACAAAACTCTATTTTAACAATAACTTTTCTCTTCTCTTTAATCATCCAAAAATGAGAGAAAAACTCCCTCATACACTCTAACCTCCTGTCAAAGAAAAACACTCCTATAGGGTTGGCTCAAAACTTCCTTCAAGTTCAATCAAAACTCAACTCAACATCATAAAAATCTCAACACTTCTCATATTCCAATATATTCAATACTCATCACTAACTATCATCTCATCTCATCTCATCTCAACAAACATGATACATACACATTCATACATAAATCTCTACTCAAAGGAGTTCTTAAATCTCAACTTGGGTTGAATTTACTTACCTTGTGAATAAGTGGCTTCTCTAACACTTCTCATTCCCTTTTTGTAGCCTAGTTTCTCTCTACAACTTTAAACAACAACAACAATATAAGATTTCAACACAACTTAAGCAATGTTACATCTAAAGCAAGAATCCTTACCTTAGGATGCTTTAGATGAAATCTCTACTAAAAATTACCCAAAAGCTCCCCAAAACTCCTTAGAAATCTTGGAAGATTGAATGGAGGATTGAGAGAATTTAAGGAATGAGAATGGTGGTGGAAATGGGTGAAATGAAGGGTTTACTACACTAATCCCTTGTTAGCTCAATTTACATTCAAACATTCCCATTTTACCCTTACTCTTTTTTTAGAAATTCCATCTTTACCCTTTAATTCTTTGCAAATACACCCTTATCTCCAATACATTCTCTACTAAATTTCCTTACATTTTACTCCCCACTTTTCCTGCTAAGTAGGGGCAGAATAGTCATTTTACCCTTATGGAGAATTCTTTAGAAACTCAATTAAACTTTTATGCCGTCCCTTCGCCGCAGCGAAGCAATTTTCGTAGCCTCGGTGAAAACTTACACAGCCGACACCGCAATTACAAAGCCAACGTCGCTGCGGTGAAGACTGAAATTCCAAGATTCCTCAAGTCTCAATCAATTTCAAGGCAAACACTCAACCAACTCAACATACCATGACAACATACAAACTCAATTGAAGCTGAATCAATGAACATTTAAGTAATACAGCAAATCTTAACTACGTACCTCAAGTGGGGCGTTACATGCAATTAGGTTCGGTTTTGTCACCTGGAACAATGAGGCAGAATACGAGGTCATGCTCGGAGGAGTTCGCCTGGCCAAAGAAATAGGGGTAGAATCAATCAGAATCTACAGTGATACTCAGCTCGTTGTCCATCAAGTCTCTGGGGAATACCAAGCCAAAAAGGAAAGAATGGCATCTTATCTCTTGAAGGTAAATTTGAGCTTGAACAATTCAAAGTTTATACAATGTAGCAAATTCCTAGGGAACAAAATTTTGTGGCCAATGCTTTAGCTCACCTAGCCTCAGCAATGAGCAACGAAACTATGGACTCCATCCCAATCAAAGTTCTGCCAAGTCCAAGCATCTTTAGATCTAAAAAAGAGGTCTTGGCAACAGGGCAAAGATATAGTTGGATGGACTTAATAACGACATACTTAAGAGATGGAACAGTCCTCTAGGGAAGAAATGAAGCTAAGACCCTCCAAGCAAAATCAGCACAATATACGCTTATCAACGAAAGATTGTATAAGCGAGGCTACAAAACCTCACTTTTCCATTGTGTAGATCATGAGGATATGAAGTACATTCTAAGAGAAATCCAGATTTTGTTACCCGAATTTCATTAAAATTACATAGCATATTAGCATAATGCAGAATTCTATCACTTTGAAATTCATGTGTGTCGATCTTAACTATTATTCGACAATGTCCAAGACAAATCATTGAACCATACTAATCAAACACATTCCAACAAAATGTAATCTCTAAACCATTATCATATATTCCCTAGGACCAATTCTTTTGATGCAAATCATATTGGAAGAATGGAAACAAATTATTTTCTTCAATTGAGCACCGATTTTGAGTCTTGACAAAATAGATCACAGGGGAATCTATCTTGGTAGAAACCAAAAAGAAATTCTGCATAATTTCATTCCAGCAGTCCTATATATACAGACTCAAGAAATTAGCACAAAACCCTGCAGGAAAAAGAATTCAACTTGACTATCAAAAAAAAGAACATCAAGGAGTTAGATTCTTAAACAAAATTTGCAATAATCGGTCACAAACCCAATATTGAGAAGAATATCATAAAGCTAGCTGAGATTTGAATGACCCTGCGGCTTCCAACACGAGTGCTTCCAAGCAGCCCCACATTTTCTCTGTTGTTTTTCTCAAAATTAATCTCATCTACATTAAAAGAAAAAATTTTGAAGGAAAGGGAGAACACTTACATGGAGACTGAAGAACCGATCAAAGTTCCAAAGAGACCATCCAGTACTGTTGAGAGTGAGAGAGATAAGTGTGGCTGTGCGGTGAGAGAGATGAGTGGCAGTGCGGCTGTTAAGAGTGAGAGAGATGAGTGGCTGAGTGCAGCTGTGCGGTGCAAATGCAGATTGCAGACTAGAGAATTTGAGAGTGAGAGAGATGAGTGGCAATGCGACTGTTGAGAGTGAGAGAGATGAGTGGCTGAGTGCAGCTGTGTGGTGCAGATGCAGACTGGAGAATTTGAGAGTGAGAGAGATGAGTTTGAGTGCGCCTGTGCGCCTGTGTGTGGGAGCCGAGACTTGAGTACTTGACGTAGTGATGGGCTAAACTTTTAGGGCATAAGGGATTTGGGGCTTTTGCCTTTGAAAATTTGCGTTTTTTTTTATTTTTTTATAAAACTGGTTACAGGGTACCAGGTTACCTTAAGCAAATAACCGATACCCAAACCAAAAATTTGGGTATCACATTATAACTACCCGAAACCGACCCAAATTTTTGGGTACCTGTTTTTTCGGATTCGATTCGGTTCAGTTCGGTTACCGTGTTTGGTTCAGTTAACGGTTTTTTTTTGCATAGCCCTAGTGGGTGTGCACAGCCTCGGGGCAACCTACCCTTTTTGGTGTGTGTTGGTGTGCGCAGTAGCCTTCCATCCTCCTACGCATTGGTGCATGTGGCAGTCCTTCTTGCTATGCATTGTGGCACGTAGCTATGCTTGGTGGCGCATTGCTACCCCAAAGGCCCTTGGCCATGCCTTCATGCACAACTGGCCCTCTCTCGGCGGTGTACGCCTCATAGCGAACTACCTATCGGCGCATGGCAACAAGCGCAGGACACCTTGCCCTAACATCGCGCATATGCGCATGGGGCAGTCCCTGTGCCACATGCGCAAGTGCGTAGCGACAGTCCCTATCATGCATATGAGCGAGCAACAATTCCTTGCCTCAACAAGACAAGGCTAGGCACTAACGTGCCCATTCACCCATGACTTATGGGCCTCGCATAGTGGGAGTGACTCGTTTTGGGCTACTAGGGTTTAATGATTGTTACCGTTGATGAGGATAAACCCTACGATCTTTCGTGTGGGGATTAGAGGGTTGAAAAGAACATATCCCATTATCGCAAGATAAGGGTATTTTAGGGATTAGAGAAAAGCATTTTGAACTTTTACTCTTACCCATCAATAAAAGAATAAGTTGTCGCTATTTTGGAATATTTAGTCATTTTTAAATTAGACAGGGACTAAACTATCATTTTATGAAGTTTAGGGGCCAATAAAATCTAAAGTGAAATTTACCTGAAAATTCAAATGTGGTAAAATTGAATTTATGCATTATGTGAATTGTGTCTATTATTCATGGTGTTTGGTACTTGACCATAGACCTTAGATTTTATTATTTTAGATTTGTTTGTTTTTAAGTAGGGTATGCGTGTCCTGCCATACCTCCCATTCTTCAATATAAATTCTCTTCTCATCTAAATCCCCTCGAATGTAACTCGAGGTTTCTTTGAATTTATATGTAAAGTAAAATAGACTTTGAAGATGAGATGAAGGCATGACAAATCCCGAAGATATTTTACTCTTTGTAATAGAATAATAAACCTAGGGTGACCTACCAACTTCCTCTAAGCTCGAGGAAATTGGTGTTAGAATGGCCATGTACCAACACGAGTTTATGGAGTATCTTATATGTAAAAGCATGCTAAGGTTGATTGCCAAACAATAACATGCTAAATAATATAAAAAATGGTGAGAACTTTAAAGCATGAACCCCTTATAAAAGATATTAAGTCAAAAATAAATCGAGCCTTCCATCCCATGGGATTAATCAAACCATCGTTCGCTGTGGTCTCACTTGCCCCTGCAGGGAGCCACTTCTAACTTTGGGAGGTTAATCATCATTGGAGTTTTTCCTTAATGGTGATGGGTTTTGACTTAACTAGGCGTACTTTGCTAGATTCGCCTTCATGAAGGGTTGATAAGTACAACTAGAGGCACGGTAAAGTAGTGCATATTTAAAATGCACGAGTGGGCATGTAGTGTCCAAACTCACTATTTCGAAAGTTACACTTGAGGCCATTAGATTGTGTAATTGGTTTGTAAGTTATCCTTACATTTGGGTTTAATAAGTTGGTGCTATTAAATGGTGTACGCTAGAGCTTGTGGCCGACCTACTCATCCTACTTTGGTCTACTTGCCCCTATGAGAGGTCAAATTAGGAATGATGGGAATTTAGCCTACTAGGAAGACCAGCGGACCTTCTCGAGTTTAATAGTAACAGCTATTAACTTGAATAACAATAGTGGGAGAATATTAATTGATAAAAGGCCTTACTAATTAATAAAATATTATTAACTCTGTTTGATTTGTAGTTGTAGATTTACATTATGACTACCAATAATCTGTCACTGCGATCGATCATCGAAAAGGAAAGCAAGTTCAATGGTACAAACTTCATTGGTTGGTATAGAAATCTTTGGATTGTATTCAAGTCAGCAAAGAAGTTGTACATCCGAGATGAACCTGTTATGGAAGCACCTAAACCTGAAGCTACTTATGAAGCTATAGATGCTTATAGAAAGTATTTGGATGATGCTGATATGGTACAATGTATTGTGCTTGGATCATTGACACTTGATCTGTAAGAGCAACATGAGAATTTGGATGCTGGCTACATTATGAGGTGTCAAAGGCATTATATCGATGCCAAATGATTGAGGGAACCCTAGTACGCCCACATGAAATATTGGGATTTGGTTTAGAGGCAGAACTATCAATAGATCCTTGTCTGATTCCTTCTCCCAATTCATAATGACCTTTAATATGAATTCTTTAGAGAAGTCTCTCTCACAATAGAGAAAGACATGAAGAAGTCCAAGCCAGTGATGCTTGTTGACATTGCACCAAGGATAGGAAAGGGGAAGCGAGGCAAAGGAAATGCCAAAGGCAAGTCCAAAGCTCAACCCCAAGATTTCCTTAAATCTCTTGGAGGTGTGAGCAAAGATGGAAAGGTTGTTTGCTTCCATTGTGGCAAGTCTGGCAGTGGAAGAAACATTACAAGACCTTCCAAGCAAACAAGAAGAAGAAGAAGCTTTCATCTTCTTCTGAAGGTATGTACATGATTGAAATCAATGTATCTCCTGTTACATCTTGGGTTATTGACACAAGATGTGGTTCTCGTATTTGCACTATTGTGTAGGGACTACGATGGAGTAGACTGCTCTATTGAGGAGAGGTGGACCTACAAGTTGGGAATGGAGCATGCATTGCTACATTAGTTATAGCGGATTATTATTTAAATTTTCCTTTGGGCCTTGTATTGAAACATGCAAATTGTTTTTATGTTCCTTTAATTTCAAATATTATTTATATGTCCGTTTTGGACAACATTGGATATCAATTTATGATAACTTAAGGATTGCTGTCAATTAGTTTGAATGTTATACAATATGGAATTGCAAGATTACATAATGGTTTGTATGTTCTAGAGTTAAATAATAATGAGCTTTCAACCTAGAGAATAAGAAAGCCAAGGTTGATGGCTTTAATCAAACGTACCTTTGGCAATGTAGGCTTGGTCATGTGAACCAGACTCACATAGCAAAACTTCACAAGGTTGGAGTTTTGGACCCATTTGACTTCAAGTCTTATGAGTTATGCAAATCATGCCTAGTGGGCAAAAGGACCAAGTAACATTTTACTGATCACAGTGAAAGGGCAAATGAACTATTAGGCATCATCCATAATGATATATATGGATCACTGATAGTACAAGCCAGAGGTGGATATTCTTACTTTATCATGTTTACTGATGACCTTAGTAGATTTGGATATGTCTACTTATGAGACATAAGTCTGAACCCTTTGACAAGTTCAAAGAATTCAAGAACAAAGTACAAAATCAACTAGGCAAGAATATCAAGATTCTCCAATCCGATAGGGAAGCAGAATACTTGAGCTTAGAGTTTGATGTATACCTTAAGGAATTTCGGATAATATCTCAACTCACACCTCCTTACACACCTCAGCATAATAGAGTGTCTAAAAGGAAGAATCAAATCTTATTGGATATGGTTCGATCAATGATGAGTTTCACAGATTTACCCACATCGTTTTGGGGCTATGCCCTAGAGGCTGCACCATATACATTGAATCGTGCACCGTCGAAATCAGTGGATCAGACACCATATGAAATATGGAACAGGTGAAAACCCATTTTGTCTCATCTAAGAGTTTGGGGTTGTGACGCTTATGCCAAGAAATTGACTTCGAACAAGCTTGCCTCAAAGTCAAAGAAATGTTTCTTTGTGAGGTATCCTAAACAAACAAGAGGATACTATTTCTACAATCCAGCTAAGCAGAAAGTTTTCATTGCTTGAACTGGAGTCTTCTTAGAGAAGGATTTCCTTCAAAAAGAAGATGGTGAAAGAAAGGTAGAACTCGATGAAGTTCTAGAATCACAAGATGTATCAAATGACGAACAAGATGTGCCATTAGAGATGGTTGAGCATCATGAGGAAAACGCTCCATGGGGAGTGGAACAAAGCGAACCTCCAACATAAGAGCCACGTAGGTTTGGGAGAATACGTCATGAGCCTGAGAGGTATGGTTTTCTCATGACTCAAAGTGGCGACGTATTGGTCTATCAAGACGATGACCCCAGAACCAACAATAACACTTTGTCGAATCCAAATTTCACAAAATGGCTTGAAGCCATGAAATCTGAAATGGACTAAATGTACCATAACCCAGTATGGGATTTGGTGGATTCACCCAAAGAGGTCAAACCCATCGGGTGTAAATGGGTCTTCAAGAAGAAGACTGGCATGGATGGAAATGTTCAAACCTATAAAACACGGTTAGTAGCAAAAGGTTTCAGAGAAAAGCATGGGATTGACTATGATGAAACATTTTCTCCGGTACCAATGCTAAAATCCATTAGGATTATGCTAGTTATTGCTGCATACCACGACTATGAAATTTGGCAGATGGATGTCAAAACTACTTTCCTGAATAGAAACCTTGAAGAGGAAGTCTATATAACGCAACTCGATAGTTTCGTTCTTGATGGACAAGTAGGGAAGGTATGCAAGTTGAAGAGATCTATTTATAGACTCGAGCAAGCATCAAGGAGCTAGAACATTCGTTTTGGCGAATCCGTAAAGGAATTCGGGTTTATACAAAACGAAGACGAGCCTTTTGTATACAAGAAAATCAGTGGGACTACAGTGGCATTCCTAGTGTTGTATGTCGATGACATATTATGTAAGAACCATGTCATGGCAAGTGTGGAATAAAAAAAATTCTTGCCATGGCACGATTCCCTTACCCAAGATCATGATTTCGACATATTAATCTACATAAAATTTAACCCATACAAAGGATAAGATTATACCTCCTATTGGCGACCCCTTCTCAGGATTAAAACTTTCAATACTGTTCACTGACACTGTTTACACACTGTTCACCGGCATTGTTCACAGGTATTGTTCACAAGTACTGTTCACTGACACTGTTTATGTACTGTTCACTGACACTGTTTATGGATATTGTTCACAAGTACAGTTCACCGGTACTTCGCTATCAGTCCAACGTAAGATCGAGTCTAACAGTATCCACCCAGAGGCAGGCTCAGGATCACCCTAGGATTAACTGCTAGATCAATCGGAAGGCTTAAGTGAAAGTGGTGGAAATTTGCGTGAGAAAAACTCACACAAGGTGGCTAGGCTTTGGCATGAATGGGAGAGTTAATTTTGTTATTCAATTTGCAAAATTAACTTTATGGGAATTCCTCTCTTAAATCAAAATCCAATGACCCTTTATATAGGCAATCCCAAATAAGAATCCAATAAGGATTGTAAATCCTTAATTCCTATTTGGATTGGATTACAATCCTTTTAATTTCTATTTGAGTTGGATTGCAATCCTTGATATAAGGGATTAGAATATCTCTTAAAGATATTCTCCTTAACTATGAATCCTAATTAAATAAATATTCCTATTTATTTAATTCCTATATAAATAAATATTCTAAATAAATAAATATTAATATTTATTTAATCCATGTATATATATATCATATTTAATATATGGGTTTTGATATATATTTAATTAAATAAATGGGTTTTGATATATATTTAATTAAATAAAATATGTATTCTCCATATTAATTAAAATTTCCAATTTTACTAAATGTTCTTCCAATAAATTGGATAATGACGTCAACCCCTCAGCAAAATTACCAAAGTGACCTTTTCACCCATAATGACGAAAATGGCCCCAGACTCCCAAATTATCTAAATACCCTTTTCGGCCCAAGGACAAGATTGTCCTTCCATTTATATTTTTCACTTAACTACCTTCTATGTGTGACCCGTAGGCTCTTTACTTTGCTGGCAATATCCCGATAACTATTAAGCATCAAGCAATTAGTGTTTTCGTGTACTAATCAAGATTGGCCTCTAGCAAGGCATTATGATTCCCCAGTAAGTAAAGAATTAGTGATTTAAGCTTACCTTGTCTACGGTATGGTTACTGTCCAATTTGATCCATTTCATCATCTTATATCTCATCAAGGTTTGAGGTACAAAAATAGTGTCTACCTCAAAAGCTACCTTGACATGTTCTATATTTAGTTCTTGAATCTAACGACTATAAAATTGGATTCGAACACCAACTCGATTCCAACGTGCCACGGATTTGAGGTCATAATTCTTTAACCAAATATCTCGTCGAGATAAGATCTTCTATAACCAGGAGTGATGAATCATTTGTTGATCCACCATAGCCATAGTGTACTTCTTGATGTAACTAATTACCACCATTCTGGTAATCTCTAAAAGAGACGAAATTTAGGCTAGAGTCAAATCACATCGATATTTACACTCGACGCTCTGGTGGTCTCAAGTCGAAAGATCACATGCACCACCATCTGTAAGAGGATATATTCCATAGACACTGGGTTTACCATCTTGTGTGGAATCCTCTAATGGGTCAGTCCAATGTACTTGCATAAGCAAGCACCCATGTGTTGCACCAAGTTGATGCCTACAACCTTGACATGTGAGATCTGTCACTACCTTTCAGTAGGATTGTTCAACGTTATGATAGTCTCTCCATATAATCTGTGTCCTTAGTCAGATTTATACTATGACTATGGACAGTTTAAGAAGGGCCACCATTTGTGCTCATAGGGTTCTCATAATTAAGATTTATAACAATTAATTCCCTCATCACTGGTCTCAACCTTTCTAGAGACATATACTTTCTTCTTTATGTGTAGTAAATAGATACTATAGCATATATGCTTATAAATAAGCGATGCCTTTTATTCATTTATTTGAAATAAGTTTACAAGAGCTAAAACGTTGGCTCTAGTGCACCTACTCTAACAATCTCCCACTTGCACTATAGCTAATCATTCATACGTTTGATCCCATATGATACTATGTGTCTATCATGCTTCTTCTGTGAGAACACTTTCGTAAGTGGGTTGACGATGTTATCGTCAGTAAGTACTCTGTCGATTTGTACGTCACCTCTCTTTATGATTTCTCTGATGAGATGGTATCGTCGTGTATGTCCTTGGATCTTTGGTGAAATCGTGGTTCTTTAGCCTGAGCTATGACACCATTGTTGTCGCAGTAAAGTACAACTGGATCAACAATGCTCGGAACAACCTCTAGTTCAGTCATGAACTTTTTGATCCAAACAGCCTCTTGGCTACATCACCCAATGCGATGTATTCGACTTCCATTGTAGAATCCGCTACAGTGCTTTGTTTTGAACTTTTCCAGCTCACTACAGCCCTATTAAGACAGAACACATAACCTAACTACGATCGTAGTCATCTTTGTTAGTTTGAAAGCTGGCATCGCTGTATCCTCTTATAGTGAGATCATCTTCTCCTCTATAGACTAAGAACATATCCTTAGTCCTCTTAAGGTATTTAAGGATGTTTTTTACTGTTGTCTGGTGTGTTTCACTTGGATCCGATTGATATCTACTACAAATGCTCAAGGCATATGAGACATCAATCCTAGTACATAACATGACATACATTATGGATCCTACTACCGAAGCATAAGGAATACCTCCAATCCTATCTCTGTTCTCTTGTGTTTTAGGACACATATCCTTAGAGAGATACATGCCATGTGACATTGGAAGATAAACTTTCTTTGAATCTTTCATACTAAATCTTTTCAATACTTAGTCAGTATATGTACTTTGACTTAGGCCTAGCAATCCTAGGAGATCTATCACGATAGATCTTTATACCCAGGATGGAGGTTGCTTGCCCTAAGTCCTTGATGGAGAAGCACTTGGATAACCAAGTCCTTACCGTTTGCAAGTTCGGTACATCATTTCCAATGATCAATATGTCATCGACATAAAACACTAGGAATGCCATTATGCTCCCACTGATTTTCTTGTATACATAAGGCTCGTCTTCATTTTGTATAAACCCAAATTCTTTTACAGATTCATCAAAACAAATGTTCTAACTCCTTGATGCTTGCTTGAGTCCATAAATGGATCTCTTCAACTTGCATACCTTCCCTGCTTGTCCATCAAGAATGAAACCATCAGGTTGCATCATATAGACGTCCCCTTCAAGGTTTATGTTCTGAAACACAGTTTTGACATGCATCTGCAAAATTTCATAATCATGGTATGCAGCAATAGCTAGCATAATCCTAATGGACTTTAGCATTGCTACTAGAGAAAATGTTTCATCATAATCAACCTTTTTCTTTTGTTTGAAACCTTTTGCTACTAGCTGTGCTTTATAGGTTTGAACATTCCCATCCATGTAAGTCTTCTTTTTGAAGACCCATTTACACCCTATGGGTTTGATCCCATCGGTGAATCCACCAAATCCCATACTTGGTTCTAGTACATGAAGTCCATTTCAGATTTCATGGCTTCAAGCCATTTTGTGGAGTCTAGATTCAACAAAGCGTCATTGTAGGTTTTGGACTCATCGTCTTGATAGACCAATATATCGCCACTTTGAGTCACGAGAAAACCATACCTCTCGGGCTTAGATTTTCACAACTGCATTTAGCATATGCAACAAGCCTTTAAACCCGTAAACCGCTCTAGTTGGATGAGTTATAGTCTTAGATGAGGGTTTCTAGCAATGATATCCATAAACATTCATAGTAAACCTATCCTACACTGAAAAATAAAAACAAACATTAATAATAGTTCCTGGATCAAATCATATATTTGTCTTATAAATTGCACACAACATATAACAAATAGAATAGTTAATTATCACCCAAGCTCAACAACAATTCAAACATCAACTCAATTTTCATATTTGACTCTCAAACATCCATGAAACCACAAACCATTAATCTAAAAACTTGAATGATTTTATGGACAACATTCATAGGCAAAGAATTGATCTCCAACATTTTTTTTATATACGACTCAAATGGAAATCGTAGAATCAAACTCCATAGGCTCACTTTTCAAACCGCTCTCCACTAATGTAGAATTAGCACACTACGTCTGATCAATAGGTCTTTATAAAGGTTGTAACATTAGGCCAAGGTATGGGGTTATGAAAGAATGGAAAGGATTTAAACAAAACTAAGAGACTTTATCTTTATTCCTTCCCAACACAACCATCCAAGCATGAATGTACCTCCATTTTTACCCAACATTTTCCCAAATTTTACCGATCATTTCTTTCCCACACTAACACAAACCCTTTTTTTTCCACATTTTCACACTTCCGCAATGTTTCTCAACGTTCACTTCTTCCCCTCCTTGTTCTTTTCATCCTTTTCTTTCTTTTGTTTTTTTTTTTTTTCAAGGAAGAGAATAACCTGTAAAGAAGAAAGTTACATCCAACCTCACCTTAACATCACATACACTCAACAACCCGTAGTCTATTTCTTTTAATAAATTTCAGGTTGTGTTAAAAATTTTCACACTTGCCACCCTCGCTTGTCTAAGTGCTCTCACCAATGTCCTATTTGGATTAAGTCTCTTAAAAATAAAATGGGTAGGAATTTGTTTTAGCTAGGCTCATAGTCAAGGTAGATTATAATAAGCTTAATGAAAGGTTTTAAAAAAAAGGCTAAAATGTGTTTATAAGGGCTCAAATGGTTAACTGGTGATAATAAAATATAGGGTCGGCTTGAAAGGCTCAATCGGTCCAAAAATAGCTTAAGTCACTTCCTAGATAATGTGAATTCTATGATTTCGCCTCAAGTAGTTATCAAATGAGTTTTAGAGATTGTTGAGATCACAACAATGTTTATGAAAAATTCACACATAAAACTTCTCTAAGCATTTAGACTAACCAAACAATTCATACCACACACCAAGAGAGTCTCAAACTATACATAATTAATGTTCACAATTATTGTTAAACCGAGGTAAAATTTAATGTCTTCCAAAATTTACATGTTATCGCAATCATGTTTCCCACACTAACACAAACCCTTTTTTCCCACATTTTCACACTTCCGCAATGTTTCTCAATGTTCACTTCTTCCCCTCATTGTTCTTTTTATTCTTTTTCTTTCATTTTTTTTTTTTCAAGGAAGAGAATAACCTATAAAGAAGAAAGTTACATCCAACCCCACCTTAACATCACATACACTCAACAACCCCTAGTCTATTTCTTTTAATAAATTTCGGGTTGCGTTAAAAATTTTCACACTTTGCCACCCTCGCTTGTCTAAGTGCTCTCGCCAACGTCCTATTTGGATTAAGTCTCTTAAAAATAAAATAGGTAGGAATTTGTTTTAGCTGGGCTCATAGTCAAGGTAGGTTATAATAAGCTTAATGAAAGGGGGGAAAAAAAAGGCTAAAATGTGTTTATAAGGGCTCAAATGGTTAACTGGTGATAATAAAATATAAGGTCGGCTTGAAAGGCTCAATCGGTCCAAAAATAGCTTAAGTCACTTCCTAGGTAATGTGAATTCTAGGATTTCGCCTCACGTAGTTATCAAATGAGTTTTAGAGTTTGTTGAGATCACAACAATGTTTATGAAAAATTCACACATAAAATTTCTCTAAGCATTTAGACTAACCAAACAATTCATACCACACACCAAGAGAGTCTCAAACTATACATAATTAATGTTCACAATTATTGTTAAACTGAGGCAAAATTTAATGTCTTCTAAAGGTTACATGTTATCGCAATCATGTTAGTATCATTGACATACAAATTAATCAAAGAAACTCAACAAATTTCCAAACAAAACACATACAAAAAATTCCTCATAAATCCATAAATTCGAAATTTTTGGAAGGAATTTCCGTTACCCCCAACCTAAGATCTACATTGTCCCAATGTACAAATGTAAACAAAAGGAAAAAGAGAAAAAGAAAATTTATCCCCCTTTTGAAAGAGCGAAGCATGGAAATGTATGACAAATTCGATCACCAACTCGTTTCATTCCATTGACAAGGAAACTTATGGTGCAACTCATCGGCCACACACGTTGCTCGTTAGATTTATGAATTTAGAGTAATAAACACAACATCAACATCATTTAACTAAACGAAAAGAATTAAACACACCTAAAAACTAACACTTGCAAAAATAAGAAATTAATCAATAAAAGAAAAAGAAAAAAAAATTAAAAAAAAAATAAAACAAACAACTTAGATTGCCTCTCAAGAAGCGCTTGGTAAAATCGTAAGCTCGACTTTTCGACTTCTTCAATCCGGGTTGTCAAGGAAAATTGAAACCCATGCATCTTTAATTCCAACATCAACATAAGGCTTCATTTTAAGTTGTATATATCATACATTGTACTCTTAAAAAAAGAAAAATACTCTCTTTTTTATTTGTATATGAGATTATATTCAAAAATTTGAAATAACTGCGTTTTCAAATTTTTAGCTTCCAAATTGTGTTTTCTTAATCCTTACATTCAGTGTTGCCATATAGTATTATATAACATGATGTTATGAATATTTAGGCTTTTGAAAACAATGGGAAGTGCACCAGCACAAATTCCGACAAGTTTCAGCCATGAGCTTAGAGCTTGCTTGCGTTGCCACCTTGTCAAAACTTACGATCAGGTATCATTCATTTTGTTTGATATTGAGGGTTTTAGGTTATGTTAGGGTTTGACTAATCGAGAATGACACTTACAGTCCAGACAATTAATATGTGAGAACTGCCCTTCTTTAAGATGGATGAAGATCACGAGCATGTTGTCGATTGTACAACTCCTAGTTTTAATGGGTATGCTTTGTTTTGTTGCTGCTTTATGCTTATTTATGTTTAACTTTATTTTGTGCCTCAAATTGATATAATTAAACCAAAGAAAGGATCCTCTATGTGACATTTGCTTGATGTTTACTTTGCTTTGTACAGGATAATATCAGTCGTGGATCCGACTAGAAGTTGGGCTGCTCGCTGGTTGCAAATGGTATGTTCAATTTTCATGTGATGCATGTTTAAACTTTAATTTTGGAGCTGGTCAGTTGTAGAGTGATAAATCATCCAAAAGCATTTTGAATTCGCAGTAAGAATGTTTATTCAAGCTAGAAACGTCCCATTGTTTGTTCTGATTCAAAGTTGGATGCTTGTGTTTTGTTTTAGAAGCAATGAGTTTATCTAAGATTTTGAACTTGTAAACTGAAACTTTACTTGAAAAAAAAACTTATTATGGATATTGCTGAAGTGAGGTGGGAAATGAGATGGCTGTTGAAGGTCTTGTGGAAGAAACTACTCTGATATGGAAATCTAGCTTCATTTTAATGGATACAAGAAAATTTATTAAAGATAGTTAAAGATAGACTGAATTACAAAAGGGTGGACTTTTAGTCCACAAAAATGAAGCCAAGAAAATGAAATCATCTTACAACAATAATCCAATTCTCTTTTATGAAAAAGAACGGAATATCCTTGAAGTCATTAAAGCCAAAGTCCATAGAAGCTAGAAAAATAAGGCTGTTCCATTAAAGGTGGCTTCTTCCTCATTAGCTTCATAAAAAGTCATCTTATTACTTTATAGCCAAACAACATAAAAGACTGCCATCACTCCACAATGGCCTAGAACAGTATCTTTTTAACCTCCCCTGAAAGTACAAAAATCCTCATGAACTCACACACAATAAATTAGCAACCTGAAACCATTTATGCCGTAATTTTAAAGACATAGGATAAAACAGAAACGAGCTATCTATATTCTCCATTTAATTGTTACATTTCACATACCAGTTTGGGGACAAATTAAAATTAGGCCTTTGATGCTGAAACTAAATCACTGATTTTAATAATCCAATTCAGGTATTAATTTGTTTCCTGTAAGAAAAAAAAAAAAGAAAAAAAAAAACTAATTTTACCATAGGCCGACAACCAAACTAACACCTGTTCTTTACTTTGGTATTTTTCTTTCCAAATTCAGCTTCTTCGCTCAAAAGGCATTGTCAAGGGGTCATTTGGCAACCAATTAAAATAGAAGTTACTAGAAAAAACGCCAAATGGATCTCTTAATTATGATCTTCTATACTCTTGGGTTGAGAAAATTTAAAAATCTTCAATCAACATTGAAAGGGCATAATACTTAGTAGCTTCTCAATCATTTAGGTTTCTAAAAGAAAAAAAAAAAAATTAAAATTCCGGCTTCTCAGTCATTGGAGCCCATATTTTCCTTTAAACAGTGCATGTCAAAGAGATATATTCTCCAAAGGGAATCTCCAAAGCCATATTTCCATAGAAGAGCCAAGTTTCTCATCTCTAGGTTGCCAATTCTCAAGCCCCTTTTAGCTCGAGATCTTGAAACCACTTCACATTTAACTAAATGGCTCTACATCTTTTCAATCATAACCTTCCTAGAAGAAATCCCTCCATATATTTCTCAGTTCTACTACCCACAGTTTTAGGAATTTTGAAAAGAGATAAATAGTAGATTGGCAAACTTCACCAGTCTCCCTTGGATATGCTTTGTTGCAACATTTCATCATCTTATCAATATTTTTGGCTAATTTATTTTTCTCATCTGGATGTTCTATTGGACTTCTTGCAGAACTTGTGTGAAGATGAGCATGTGCAATATGTGCCACCGAAACGTGTATGATTGAGAATTTAAGGATTGGTTTCTGTAAAATAACTCTAGAGCAACTAAGGCAGTGTCTAATTTTCTTCGATACCTTGGCGAGGGAATCCTGAATATATTTATGGTAATTATCTATGAATCTGTTTTTGATGTTTAAACTACTTCCAAGAACATTTATGTAGAAATGAATAGCAAGCCTTTAAAATCATATTTTGAAGCTTGGAGACGTAAACAGGATTTGGAGCCTTTGGATTCATTATTATTAATATTATTATTAAGTGAAACATTAATAATAAGGTTAGGGACTTCATTTTAGACGTTGATTAACCACGCTCAATTTAATTGTAATTTAATTGACAAGACATTAAAATGAACTCCATGCTTCCACCACATTAAATCTTGTATAATTTTAAGCAACTGTCACAATTTCAAATTATTAGGCTATGTTTGGTTTGTGAATTAAAAATGGATGAAATGAAAGTATTATGAATAGAAATCAATGGAAGGAAAGTATTATAAGTAAATGAAATTACTTTGTTTGCTTGTGTTGATGCCCACTTTTGATGAAGCAGCCCACAACGGCCCAAAGTAAACCCAACGTCATCTCACATTCCAAAAGGTATGTTGGGTACTAAGCAAAGGTATGTTTTCTTAACCCTTCTCGGGAGACCGGAGGACCAAAGCTGTTAAATAGGGCATTTTGGTGGGTTATGATGTGATAAGATAGAGGGTCCAGTAAGTCTTATTAAGGTGAGTAAACGACTTTTTCCCATCCAAATAATGGGTTAATAACACTTTTTCATCCACAGATTTTTAAAACACCACTTTACTATCTAAATTTATAATCTATTTCTGATTACGACATCGTATGACCTCACACTACCACTATTCTCTTCTCTGATAATCATTCATCAAAACTTCTCAAACCATACTCTTATCGACCCTTCCAATCATCGAAAATCAAGCTATTAGAGTTTGCATAATTACCCCTCCTAAGTCAAATTCCGATCAATCTCAATCACTAAAATCTAATATTCTACCATCAAAAGACTCATCAGTCTCTCATCTTCAAAAACTCTAACAACTTGAATCGAGTTTGCGCTTTGTTTGTCAATGGAATATAAATTTGAATAGTAAAGTGATATTTTAAAAGTTATGAGTGGGAAAGAGTTATTAAATCATTATTTGGGTAGGAAAAATTCCTTAACTCTATTAAGGTAGAGGTACTCTTTTGAATTAGGCCTACCTAGGGGATTCTAGTTGGGTACCTTAGCTTTAATATGTTACGAAAATGAATGAAAAATCTTCCTAAATTATTTTCAAAATCATTTTATAAATTTTAAAAACCTTCCTAAATTAGCATTGTCTTAATTACATCATCATTCATGCGTTTAGGAATGAAATTACAGGTTTTTTCCAGATTCTTCACAAAAAACATGAAATGACGATAATACCTTCGTTTTATTAACTTGTTGACTTGTAAGCGACTTTTCATTATACAGTTGTGTTTGCTGATTTTATATTTTCTAAAATTGTAGAAAAGTACAAAAGGCTCCATTTTTTAAATTTCAATATTTTTGGAGGTATATTTTATTTTATAAAATTGGTTCTTTGTTAAGAATCTATAGTTTATAGACTTCCAAGTCCTATTTTATTTTATAGGCATCTTTAGTATTTTCATCAATATTTTACCTTCTGACTTAAAAGTTATAGATTCGTTTTAAATATTTGTCTTTCCTTAAAATTACTAAAAAGCGCTTTCTAAAGTTTTTATTTGGCAAAATTGTGTTTTTAATCATTTTCTTTTATTTAAATGTTTTTATTGAAACCTAAGATAAATGTTATTGAATTTGAAAGATTAATTAATTTATTTAAATTGAAATATCCTTTTTTTTATTTAATTCAATTTTACAAAACATGACTTATCCTACAAAAAAAAAAAAAAAATCTTAATTGATCTAATTAACTATTTTATTTTACGTTTATTAAGGTGAGATAATTATTTAAGTAAATAAATATTTAAAATCTTTTATTATCAAAATCATTTTGATAATTCTTCTTTATATTATTTTGTTATTTTATTAAATGAAAATATATTCCCTTTTAGGATTAATATCATAATTGTTTAATTACTCTTTAAAACCTTTTTTTATTTTTGTAACGAATCTGGCATTTATTAGGAGTTGTGTTCATTCTTGTATTAGGATCTATCAAATACTGTAGTTTGATTACTATTATCATTAGATTTAGATTGCATTAAACTCATGCGTAATTATACCAATTAAGATCATTCTATTAGGTTTTGTCATTATCAAACTCCTTAATATAAGAGAGGATGTTCACGAGGAGGGAACAACAACACAACGCAGCCCATTACGCAAAACACAAGATCTCCACGCCATTGCCATTAATGTAAATCCTTTAACACCTTCCATACCCTCTATACCGTCCTCAACTCACCGGCAAATACAAACCAAAGACAAATAGCTCTAATAACTCTGCAAAGCTCCAATCCTGTTTTAGAGAGAGAAACTGCGATTTTTTAGTGTTTTAGCCACATATTCACATCCTACATCCCAAAAGCATGTTCCAGAGCCTTCATACAAGCCATATGGTGATGTATTTCCACTGGACAATCACCTTTCGCTCAAGTTCTAGCCCCATTTCGCGCCAATTTGCATGTTCTTGTTACTCTCTTTCTCTTTCTCTAGAACGTGTTTCATAAAGACAAGGGAGTATTTCTTTGTCCAAAATTCATTAGAAACATCTAGGGAGTAGGGATCATCTACATGTCATATTTAATATCTGTCCAACATGAAATTAAATACTTTGAAACATGCATCCAAACGCATCCCCCATCTGTTACATGCATTAGCTTGGATATTGTTCATGTTTTATGGCTTTCTATGTGTGTTTTATCGCTTTTTAGGAAGCCATTTTTGTGTTCTAAAATCCTTGTATGTCTTGGAGTGTTTAAAGAATTTTTCCAGAACTGATTTTAAGGTCATAATTGCAAAACTTGTACTTTCTAACTAAAATAATCCTCACGGACCCCTACGTCGGACCATCTGATGCACTTTTGGATAACCTTTTGCGTCTAATGGGGTTTTCAAAAAAAGTTAAATTGTTTTTACTCAATTGGTTCAGTTTGGAATTTTGGTTGCGTTGATGCGTGATTTTGATGCCAACTAAACACACGTGTGAAATGTTGAACTAACTCAGAGAACGCACGCGAGTGGGGGTATGATAATGGATAAAAGATGGAGAACAGTGTTTAAAGTAGTTCGGATGCTTCAACAAGCGACTCTTACGTCTACTGATATTGCATTAATATACTGAGCTCAGGTCGCGTTCAACGAGCTGATTTACAAGTGACTACAAAGAGAAAATAAGTAAGCTATTACAGAGAAAAATTAGCTAATCCCACAAACGGGAGAGGAACCCTCTATTTATAGTGGGATAAAATCACGTAATGATTACTAAATTCGTGAATGGGTCAGATTGCTATGCAAATCCTTCCTTGCGCCCCGTTATTTCACCTGCTCGAGCAATTCACTCAAGTTTTGCAGGGATTGGACACGTGGATCACCTCCAGCTAGCCTGACGCGCACCTACTGCACTGGCAGGAGCACACCTCTTGCATCAGCGTGCGATGTGGCTACACCTGAACGACACCTGGACTTATCTAAGCTCTGACCACTTGGGCTGATAGGGTCCTGCGTCAGCCCTACTTTTCCAGGCATAACAGAAGTCCCCTAATTTTTAAGGTTTGAGAATCGAACCTTGGAAACTACATGTCATGCCTCGATTTGATACGTTTGAACACCAGTTGACCGACTTGAATACAGAGAGGTCGAAGAAACATTTTCATGCAGGCGACCTGAAATGGCCTTTACTTTAAGGGTCAGCGACCTGAATTAGACCATATCCAGTGCCACGACAACAACCTTAATCTTCGCCTGAGTCTCACGACCTAATGGCACTACGGAATTTTTTGCGCAAGGCAAGAGATTGTGTTGCTTTGTGACCGATGCTCATCCAAGTCGAAGAGTCATGTTGTTTCGCGATGAGACATGAGCTGAAGAGTGTTGCACGTAACGACCTCTTCAGATGTTATCCGTTGCATTTTTGCAGCAGATATATTTAATGAAGTATCTTTTGTTCTGACAAACGTGCCTTGTGCGCAATAAGTGTCAGTCATGCGTATTAAATGCGAGCCGTGCTGAAACAACATTCTGTATCAGTGCATTAAATGCGGATGGGAGCTTATTTAATGTGGAGAAGGGAAAATGTATAGTCGTTTAAGCGTTTCAATGGAAAAGGACGACGATCTGGTTTCTCAAAGCGTGACGGTCACTCTTCTTCGTTGATATGTGACACGTGGTCACGATCAACTGTGATATGTGTTTTTCGTCCAAACGTCGTTTGATTTCAAGAAACCAAAGCGCCATTTCCTCCACTATAAAACCCCAAGTTCACTTCAGGCAATGCCATAGTATTCATCTTCTCAGAGAGAGTAAGAGATTTTCGTGAACTTTGATCCTTTGCCTATCAGATTGGTGCACACTTGATATCCGGAGCAGGAGGACTAATCTTTTCATCTCAAGAGGTAAGGATGATCCTTCTGCTACTTACTATTTTTTCTTGTTTTCAATAGTTGTCATGCGATGATAGTCTGTCGAAAGTTGATCGGAGATGAAATATTCTCTTTGGGATTGAGCCATTAATGGTGGCTCTAGAAGTATTATGTTAGGGTTTTTCTGGGGTTTAAGAGAGAAAGTATTCTCTTTTTCCTCCATGTCATCGTATGAAACTATGTACGAAGACTGAGTATTCCCTGCATGTCGCTTTTGCAGACCGCAGTAGAATGGACCCCCCAACAACCAGAGCCAAGGAAGGGACCAGCTCGCCTATGTAGGATGCTCCTACGGGTCCCCCTCGAGAGATTCTATCGATACTTACAAACGAGGAGCTTCAAAGGGTAGTAGACCAATACGCTATCAGCGTGGAGGTCTTCCGAGATGAAACGCACATAGCTCGGAATTCCCTACGAGGGTTGGCTGCGATCTCTGAGGACATTTTTAAGGGTAGGGGGTTGATCCCTTTCAACCCCTTTGTCAGGTCGGTCCTTGACCATTTCGGGGTCACACCTTTGTAGCTTATACCGAACGCGTACATGATTGTTTTGGCCATGTACATCGCATGTCGTGAAAATGGATTGTGCGAGCTAACTGCGCTAGAGCTTGGTTGCTCATATATCCTGAAAAAGAGTAAGGACAAGGATTGCTACTACCTTTCCAAGCAAACTACCATTGAAACGGGGACACATAGTTACCCAAGCAATGTAGGACCATATGAGACGAAGTTCTTTTTCTTTCGTCATAATGGCATTTGCCGTTTTCAGGAGCCAAATGGGTCCTTCTTTCTTTTGGGTTTACGAATTTTCTTTCGCTTTTTGCTAACGAACTGTTTGTTTCTTCGCAGCTAACAAGACGACCAAGTTAGAGCTCCTTGAGGATCCAGATAGGATCGCTACCTTCGGCTTTCTGTAGGAAGAGAGTCGCGATGCAAGATTACTCGTGACAACCACGAATTTACCGAAATACGGTTTCTTCAAGTCAGAAGCGACCCTAGAGACCACACCGAGTAAGCCTCTTGACCTTAGTCTTTTTTACTTCGCGTGTAGCAAACTATTTTACTAACGATGTTCACGTGCAGCGACCATGCCTCCCAGAGTGCCCAAGTCATCGCGACCATGACAATTTGCCTTCCCTCGAAGAGGTGCCACCAGAGCAGCTGGAGCGGCTCCCAACGGTCCTTCCGGCGGAGGCACGTCGGCAGCCAATCCGGCCCATCCTACGGGCACTCACCAGCCTTTGGCTGCTCGCCCGAAGTAGAAAACCACAGCCCAGAGGCCTAAAAAGAGGAGGTAAATTTGGACCGAGGAGTCAAATTCCAAACCGGAGGGCTTAGGCGTCTAACCCGAGAGGTCACAGCCTTACCAAGCATTCCGCTTGGGAAGGCCAACTAGGGGGACGACTGACATCTCCATTGCTCCTGAGGTTCAGCAAGCAAGACAACAGGCAACCGTAGTCCCCAAGAGGAGGTCAGGAAAGGAGCCGACAGAGGGGACTCTACCTACTACAAGCACAGACACCCCCGTACTGGAGTCAATGGGTTAGCTACCAGAGCATCTGCAGCTGGTAGTCTTTGCTTTGCTTGAATGCGGGCTTGCGGAGGCCTTTGAGCAGTTTGTGGCCTCTGGCACCATGGACCTGATGATGATGTCCTTCCACCATTTGAGCCAAGTAAACGAGCTACACTCGGTGAGGACATTTGCTTTTGCGATAAAAGTAACTAACTTTATTTTCTTCATTAGGCAGGCCCTACTCTCCATACACCTGTCCCTGTAGAAGGTCTAGCTGGGAGCTGCTGAGGGATTAGTAGAGATGAGGGAAGAGAATGCACGACTCAAGAGGGATCTAGAGGCCTCGCAAGCAGACAGAGACTTGTCCATCGTTCAGGCGGAGCAGCATTTGTCAGAAAGGGATGCTAACACTTCGCACATTGGACTTTCAGAAGTTCGAGCCGGAGAAGCCCAACAAGGAGGTAAAGGACCTCTAGAGGACCGTGGCCAGACTCACCAAGGAGGCTGGCGTGAAGGACTAGGCGCTACAAACGACCTCTGAGCGGGCCTTGCAAGTACAAAGAGAAAGGGGCGAGTTGTGGCAGAATACTGAGAAGCAGCGATCGGTGCTTGAGGCTGAGCTCCACTTTACTCGAGGTCGCGTCACTTTGCTAACTACAAAGATGTAGCAGCAAGAGGCAAAGATCGAGAATAGGGCTGTAGATTTAGTCTATCTTTGCCCTTTTTTCAGGGAATCCTAAGATGGATCTGTCCGACCTCCCTGACGAGTATCGGAACGAACTTGCTTCCATGGCGCAGGCCGAAGCTGAGGAAGCGGCTCGGGGACCTAACCTGGAAGAGGAACATCCTGAGTTCATTCTAGAAGAGCCCACACCCGAACAGGCAGCTGGCGACTAGCCTGGGGACAAGGATCAGTGATCCGCTTCTCCTGTTTTCTCTTTTTATGCCCATGTACTTTCCCTTTCTATAAATAAAGATATCGTTTTTCGCAATCTTTCATGAGTATTTACAATTTCCGCATTCTTTTCATATGAGATCACATTCTAACTGTTTACAATAACATTAGTACAAGTTGATGCGAACAGAATTGTATACATGGGAAAACGATTACAAATGAACATAATTCTACACTTGTTATTACAAAGATTACAAAAATTAAGAAAAGTAAAATTTGTACAAGGAAACAATTGAGTTCGAAATTACTGATAATATGGTCGGAAATGCTCAGCATTCCAAGCTCGGGGTACTTCAAAATTATTCAACCTTTTGAGATAATAAGTCCCTAGTCTTATTACTTTGGCGATATGGTATGGGCCCTCCCAGTTCGATCCCAAAACTCCTGCACTTGGTTCTCTAGTACCGAGAATGACTTCCTTTAAAACAAGGTTGCCAACCCGAAAGTCTCTTCTTCTAACCTTATAGTCGAAAAACCTTTTCGTGCTTTGTTGGTAGGCTGCTATTCTTAGCTAAGCCTTGCTGCGATGTTCTTCAACTAGATCCAGACTTGTGCGCATGAGCGCTTCATTGTCGGCTTTGCTGAACTGGTGCCTCCGAAGTGAATCGGTCCCTATCTCCACAGGGATCATTGCTTCGCAGCCATATGCTAGCGAAAAAGGGGTTTCTAATTTAGAGGTTCTCAAAGTCGTCCTATATGGCCATAGGACTTCAGGAAGGTTGTCGGCCCAATTTCCCTTGGCTACGCCAAGTTTGGCCTTTATAGTGTGCTTGATGGTTTTGTTGTCAACTTTAACTTGACCATTTGCTTGCGGTCTTGCGACTGAGGCAAACTTTTTGTGGATACCCAGCTCGTCACAAAACTGCTTGAATTCCTCATTATCGAATTGCTTCCCATTATCAGATATTAGGGTATGAGGAATCTCATTGCGGCACACAATATTTTTGAAGGCGAAGTTCTTAAGCTTTTTGGTGGTGATTGCGGCTAATGGCTCTGCTTTGACCCATTTGGTGAAGTAGTCCACCGCGACCACCGCATACTTGACTCCCCCTTTACCAACTAGCATGAGACCAATGAGATCGATTCCCCACATGGAGAATGGCCAGGGGCTAGTCATGGTTATTAGCTGGTGGGAAAGAGCTCACGGTATTTTCGTGAACTGTTGGCACTTGTCACACTTCTTAACAAAGTTGTAGGTGTCCTCTTGGATCAGGGGCCAGTAATACCCTTGACGAACAACTTTGTTGGTGAGAGATCGTGCGGTCGTGTGATTACCGCAGATCCCTTCATGTATCTCTCGCATGATGTAGTCTGCTTCTTCGTCGGTTACACATTGGAGAAAGGGGACGCTAAACCCTCGCTTGTACAGCTGGTCTCCTATTAGCGTGTAACGAGCAGCTCTTGTTCGCAGGGTCTTTGCTTCGACCTTGTCATTGGGCAAGACCCCATCTCAGAGATACTAAATGATATGGGTCATCTAGGAAACTGATTCTGTTGTACTCACAGCCTGTTCGGTTCAGCTGATACTGGGAGCCTCTATGAATCGAACAGGAATACTTTCCGGTGCGTTTGAGTCTAGCAATGAGGCTATCTTTGCTAAGGCATCTGCCACAGAATTGCTATCTCTAGGAATTTGTGTGATCATGAAGTGCTTGAACGGCTTGAGTGCGGCCTTAGCTTTCTTCAGATAGCTGATCATATTTTCTTCCTTGGCTTGGTATTCCCCCAAAATCTAGTTGACAACCAGCATGGAGTCGCTGTGGATGCTGATTGCAGTGGAGTCATTGTGGATGCTGATTGCGGTTGATCCCATTTCTCTGGCCAACCGCAGCCCAGCGAGCAGAGCTTCATACTCAGCCTCATTATTGGTCACTTTGAACCCAAACCGGAGAATGCCATGAATACGAGTCCCCTCGAGACTTAAGAGGAAAAGACTTGCCTTGGCCCTCTTCCTGTTCGATGATCCGTCGATGTATAGGCTCCAAGTTGACAATTCCAAATAGTATCCTGGTTGACTTCGCTGGCCTGTTGCTCGGATGATATGAGAATTCTAAAATGAAATCAACAACAGCCTGCCCTTTGATGGTTGCTTTTGGTCTATATTGTAGATCGAACTAACTTAGTTCCATGGCCTATTTGAGCAATTTACCCGATGCCTCTGGTTTCTGGATAACCTGCCTAAGCGGGTAACTTATCATTACATGGATTGTATGGGCATAGAAGTAAGGTTGCAACTTTCTGGAAGCGATCAGCAGGGCATAAGCTAACCGCTCCATTTCCAGATATCGCATTTTGGCATCCAATAGGCGCTTGCTCACGTAATACACTAGCCATTGAACCTTGCTCTCCTCCCGAACTAACACTGCACTAATCGTATACTGAGAGATGGACAAATATAGGAGCAAAATTTCTTGCGGGAGAGGCTTGAACAGAAGGGGTGGCCTTCTGAGGTGCTCTTTAATGCTCTGAAATGCCTGTTCGCACTTAGGAGTCCACTCAAACTTCTTATTGGCCCTGAGAATGTGATGCGTTGTTACTACAACATGCAATGATAGCAAGTGCACTAGTCGCACAAAGTAATACAGTGATGAGTGAATATTGTTCCCACGAGGATTGGTTGTTAAGCACTAAATTTCCTAACTGTTTTTCAAGTTGGAGAAACCAAAATTGTTTGGATTAATAGGAGAGATTAAAACTAAGAGTAAAACAAAACTTACTAAGTATTAGAAACTAATTAATGAAAGCAAGATTTAAAGGCAAGGGTAATATCAGTTTAAACAAACGGTTAGGGTTTTGACTTCATTCGGACTTTATGGATGAATTTTATAGATTATGCTATTCTCACACTCACATGCACGGATTGTAAATCGAATTCTCTAAGTTGTCAAACATACCTTCTCAGGCTATGAATTCCTACTTTTCTCTATTAAACTTCCGCACCCAACAATTTGAAGAATAATAGATACAAGTTCATTAAGCTAACAAAATCCAAGATTGATTTCATTGATTCTCAAATCTATCTCTAGCATTCAATACTATAATGGTGATTACCTAAGAAGCTTAATATGATTCATCTCTCAATCTCATCATATTCATCAAATAAAATCAATAAAAACGGAATAAACACACAATCTGTGCAATAGAATGTCAAAATAACAATAATCAATTGATTAACCCATCGAAATCCGAGTTACATCAAAACCCTAACCCAAAATGGGTTAGTTCATAACTAAATCAACAACAACAGCAAGAATAACATTAAACACGATATTAAACCTATTGAAATGCAGAGAAAAGAGTAGAGATCTTCCGTAGTTGAAGAATCCACAAGGTTCAAGCTCAAATCTTCTCTCTAAATGTCAAATATATTCGAAACTCAATGAAAACCAGACGAAAACTAAACTAGCCCTGCTCAAAATGGCAAGGTTTTTCTTATATAGTTTGCCACTAAAGACCTAAAACTTTCCTAAAATAAAACTGTGAGTTTTGGAGAAACTAAAATTCGCAGACTTTGCCGCGGCGAAGAAAGAATTTTGCCGCGGCGACGAGGTAAAATGGAATCTCGTGCTTAACAGTTTTCGCTACAGCAAACCTTCATGAAGAATTCTAAAATTACATAATTGCCCTCCGCTTGCTTTTTTTGCCTGAATCTTTGATCTTCGATGCTCTCCCATGGGAACAAGCTTCATGGTGCTTCACTCTACTTCCGAACTCTCCAAAATTCTGAGATCCGCTTACTTCTGGGTCCAAAAACTCCAATTCGCTCCTTATTTGCTCAAAATGTCCATTTTGGCCTGTAACACAAAATGTATAGAGTTAAGTAGCAATTCAGGCATAAATGAACTAAGAAGTATCTAAAATCCAGCCAAAAAGCCTAATTAAAATAGTATAATTCTTGGATTATCAGAATGTTGAAGAACGGCAAGCAGTGATCTATTGCCCTCGATATGAAGCGACTAAGCGCTGCTATTCGCCCATTGAGACTTTGAACTTGCTTTTTGCTGGTCGGGCTCTTCATGTCGAGGAGAGCTTGGATTTTCTCGGGGTTGATCTTTATTCCCCGCTGGTTAACCATGCACCCTAGGAGTTTTCCTAAGGATACTCCGAATGAGCATTTGAAAGGATTGAGCTTTATTCTGTATTCCCAGAGGATGTCGAACATCTCAGCAAGATGTGTTATGTGATCTGAAGCCACATGCGACTTGACTAGCATGTCATCGATATAGACTTCCATCGACTTCCCGATCTGCTTGGAAAACATTCAGTCAACCAACTACTGGTAAGTTGCACTAGCATTCTTTAGGCCGAAGGGCATAACTCTATACAATACAGCCCCCGATCTGTTACAAAAGAGGTATGCTTTTCGTCCGACGTATACATAAGAATTTGATTGTATCCCAAGTATGCATCCATAAAACTCAACAGCTTGTGCCCAAAGGTGGCATCAACGAGCTGGTCGATCCTGGGCAAGGGAAAGCTGTCTTTTAGGTAGGCTTTGTTAAGGTCGATGAAGTCAACACAGGTCTGCCACTTGCCATTGGGCTTCTTTACTAGGACTAGGTTGGCAACCTAGCTCAGGTAGAGCGCTTCTCGGATGGATCCATTCTGGAGGAGGTTATCTACCTCGATTTTGAAGGCAACATACCGCTCTGGATCCATCGCCCTTCCTTTTTGGCAGACAGGTTTGGCTTCACTATCAATGTTCAAGGCATGACAAATGATGTCCGGGCTGATCCTGACCATATCAGCATGCGTCCATGCGAAGACATCAATACTTTCTCTGAGGAAGTTGATCAGGTCGTTAGCGAGTTGGGGGTTAAGATTGCTTCCAATCCTCAACACTCAGCTCAGCTCGCTCTGGTCGACTGACACTTCTATTAGATCCTCAACTGACCCACTGGCAAGGCATTCCTGGATACGAGGATTCATATTATCCTCAACTGGGCCAAGCTATGGTTCAATCCGACTGATCGCCATTGCCTGTTTGGGAATGCCACGCGAGATGCCTTTCCCCTTGCACGTCATCTGCACTGCCTTCACATAGCAATTGCGAAATGCGCATTGAGATTTGCTTACTTCCCCTATCCCCGTTGAGGTGGGGAACTTCATCTTGAGATGGTAGATCGAAGTGACTACTTTGAAGTTCCTCAATAGAGGTTGCCTTAGAATGCCATTGAATGTGGATGGGCAATCCACTACTAAGAATTTAGTTATTTTGGTCACTTCATTAGAGTCACCTAGCGTGACTGGAAGCGAGATCGTTCCTTTGGGGATCAGGTGATCCCATGTAAAACCATATAGAGGGATCGAGGTGACTTTCAGGTCAGCCTCGTCCAACTTCATTCTTTCGAAAGCTATCTGGAACAGGATGTTCACAGTATTTCCGTTGTCCACCAACATTCTGTGGACGTCATAGCGTTCTATTTGGGGCGTGATGACGAGAGCATCATCTTGGGGATGGTGCAATCAGACCACGTCCTTTTCAGAGAAGGTGATTTCCTCCTCTCTGTGAACCTTTGGTGATCGTTGTGTCATGTTCATCACACTGATGGAGTTGTGATAGGCTGCGCGAGCATATCTTTCTTGGGCACCTTGCGAGTTTCCTCCGAGGTGCGGTCCTCCAAAGATTATCCCCACGCTATAGAAACCCTTGCGATCACGACGCTTCTTACTCAGTTCCTCTTGGTTTTCTCCCTTGCGGGAGCAGAGTCATCAACATACTCTTTGAAATGCCTCTACTTGATAAGATTTTCAATTGCCTGCTTGAGGGCTCGGCACTCATTGGTGTGATGCCCATTGTCCTTATGATAACGATAGTATTTCTTACTATTTCGGGATGAGGAGAGACCCTTCATGGGCTCAGGCTCAGGCTCTCCGAGCAGACTGACCTCTCTGATTTATCAAGAATGGCCGAAATAGATGCATTCAAAGGGGTATACTGAGTCCTGTCGCGATCGCGACGAGGAATTGGAGCATAAGACTTTTTGGGCTGGAACCGAGGTTTCTTTCCTTTTCGTTGATCATTGTTAGCCCATCTGTGATCAACTTTCCTATTTTCCCCCCAACCTGGTGCATTGCCAAAAGTGTCAGGGTCATGGTAGTGGAGCGCTGCCACGGAGCTCTCAATATAGAGATATTTCTCCGTAAGGTCATAAAAATGAGTTAGAGAAACATCGTCCTCTGATTGTAGCTCCTTCCACGGGCCTGTCTATGGATGAACTCTCGCTATGATGAGAGTCCAAACGGACTCTTCGGGAGTGTGAGCTACTTTATGAAGCTCTTTGTGGAACCTATGAATGTAAGATTGGAGGGATTCATTCCTTTCTTGCCTTATGTTGTTGAGGTAGCTCAAAGGCATTGAGAACTTCTTGTTTGCCTGGAAGTGTCTCAAGAATGTTGAGCTTATCTGGTTCCATGAGCCGATTGATCCCGCCGGGAGCGACCTGAACCACTGCTTGGCATGAGATGTAAGAGTTACTATCAAGCAACGACATTTTGCCAAACCAGAAACTTGATGAAGTTCCATTAGGTCTTTGAATTCGTATAAGTGATCCTACAGATCAGAATTTCTATCGAACGCTTGCATATCGAGCATTCTGAATCTGGATAGGAGAGGGACAGCTAACACAGCTGGAGAAAAGGGAGACACTTCTGCGACTTGCCCTTGCTCATTTTGTTGATCTTTTAGCTGATCTAGAGCTCGTTGTAACTCCTCAATTTGAGGTAGCGGAGCCATCCGGGGATTGCTTTCACTTATGCAGGTTCGCCCCTCGTGATTGCGGTTGAGGAAAGTCCAGAGGTCAGATTCCTCCTCACCTCGACCGATAGTTCCGGCCGCTCTCGACACATGCTTGCTAGAGTCGTGTGATGGCGATGAATGGTGCGAGGAACTTTCACAACCTTCGCGGTTGTACGAACCTCCCCGCGGAGTGTGGGAACCTCCCGCACAATGACGATCGGAATCGTTATTCTGGCGGTGATAAGAATCGCCCTGCCCAACACTTTTGTGGGAGTACTCGTGCAACGTGGCATGGGATAGCTTGGGATGTGACTTGTCACCGAGCCTTAACGCTATGAGTGTTCTACCCAGGACATGGTCGGTGTTTGCCAGCCCTTTAGAGCCCTTAGGCCTGCTGTTTGCCACTTGCTTACCCTTCTTTTGACGCGTTGTAGTACGCACGACATGGGTTTTCGCCCTTTTTCGTGCCTTCATGCTACCTGCAAGCATTTTAGGCGGTGGCACCACCTCATTTGATTCAGGTGGTGCAGCCCGATCCAAACGGTGCAACCTTTGGTTGACCATTTGGAGAGTATTGTTGAACCTCTCCAAGTAGCTTATGACGGCTGGGTCAAGTTGTGAGCTTGAAGGAATATCCCCCATGAGGTTTTGCAAAACTGGCGAGACTTCGGGAGAAGTGCCCTCTTGCACCTGGGGGACTTCCTCACCATGATTGGTTCACCCAGATTCGAGTCTGCGAGCCATTTGCTGTTGTAGGACTAGTTAGTTAGAGATTCTCTTGATGAAGGACGAATACTAAATCAGGCCTTCCTTCTAGCGCCAAACTATTGATGCGTGATTTTGACACCAACTAACATACACGTGTGAAATGCTGAGTTGACTCAGAGAACACATGCGAGTGGGGGTATGATAATGGATAAAAGATGGAGAATGGTGTTTAAAGTGGTTCGGATGCTTCAACAAGCGACTCTTACGTCCACTGATATTGCATTAATATACTGAGGTTAGGTCGCATTCAGGGATCTGATTTACAAATGACTACAAAGAGAAAATAAGTAAGCTATTATAGAGAAAGATTAGCTAATCCCACAAACGGGAGAGGAACCCTCTATTTATAGTGGGATGAAATCACGTAATGATTACTAAATCCATGAATGGGTCAGATTGATGTACAAATCCTACCTTGTGCCTTGTTATTTCACCTGCTTAAGTAATTCACTCGAGTTTTGCAGGGATTGGACACGTGGATCACCTCCAGCCTTTCGTTAGCTTGACGCGCACCTACTGCACTGGCAGGAGCACACCTCTTGCGTCAGCGTGTGATGTGGCTGCACCTGAACGGCACCTGGACTTATCTAAGCTCTGACCACTTGCGCTGACATGGTCCTACGTCAGTTCTATTTTTCCAGGCATAACAAGTTGTATTTTGGAAACCTTTTCATAACTTGTTGGATTAACTCACTCCTACACCAAAATCTTTTCCAAATTTCCTTTTAATTGTCCTAACTCTCTGGACTAATCAGTATTCATGGTAGGGAATTCGATAGAGAAGGCAACAACGATCTGTCATTCTTGATTCTTGAAGTAACCTCACTCTATAAAAAGACAACATTTTCTTTAAGTTTAAGCCATTTGTAATTTAATTCACTATTGCATTTTAATCATTATTTTTGTATCGAACAACACCCCTAACAGCTTGTAACATTTTGTTGCTTTTAGATAAAAATGCCCTTAATTTATTTTATTTAATAAATATATTTTTTATTTTTTATTTAAGTGTAAAATTCAAAAAATTTAAAACTTTTGTATTTCAAAAATTGAGAAAAAAATTTCAAACCTAACAACACTGGCCAAAGTCATTGGCTAACTTTCCACCATGCTATCAATGTCAAAGTCGATGCATGAACAATTAAAGGCAGTCACTCCATCGATCTAAGTGGATCACAATTGTCGAAAGTGACATGACATCACATATGATTGCTGTGATCAAGGACCATTGCGCATGACGTCACCAAGCTGGTCTTTGATGGTCAAGATCCACCCAGATTAACAAATTTTTGACCTCTAATTCGTTGGATGTTGGCGGTAACACCAACAACGTGACAGTAAGTCATNGCCAAAGTCATTGGCTAACTTTCCACCATGCTATCAATGTCAAAGTCGATGCATGAACAATTAAAGGCAGTCACTCCATCGATCTAAGTGGATCACAATTGTCGAAAGTGACATGACATCACATATGATTGCTGTGATCAAGGACCATTGCGCATGACGTCACCAAGCTGGTCTTTGATGGTCAAGATCCACCCAGATTAGCAAATTTTTGAACTCTAATTCGTCGCATGTTGGCGGTAACACCAACAACGTGACAGTAAGTCATTGGGTGACATACTTTGAAAATTTAAATTTGAGTAAACGACGTGTTCCCACCCAAGGTTTGACGAAATCCCAAGTTAGTACCACTGGTTTCATTTATTCCAGATTCCCACCCTTAAAGTGACGGAAAAACGTTTGATGTAACGGTAAAGGGGTAAATTGGTCATTTTATGTGGGCGGCGCACGTTAGCAGACCACTGCCTCTAACAGTCCTCCGGCGCACGTTAGCAGCCGTCGTTCCTGACGTTTTTCGCTCTTTTCTGGCGATTCTTCCACCCAAAATCACCCTAGTCACCACCATTTGAACTCCCATCCTCCCCTCTACAAAGCCATACCATTCACAACCCCTCATCACTCGCCGATCTCTGACCACGGCAACGAAAAACGGCCGATGAACACGAACTCTCGGCCAGCGAATGACGACGAAACGGTTGCCGGGGACATAGGGGTTTTATAGATTTGGGGACGGTGGTTGCATTGGTGGTGTCCAATTGGATTTTCACCGCTGGAATCGACCGAAATCCGGTGAAGAACACCGAAACCCTAAGCCTAACGGTGCCGGCGATTGGAGGTGAGTTTGGAACCAGAGGGGTTTTGGACGACGGACTACGGGGAAGGTGATGGAGGTGACCAGGGGGTTCGACGTCGTCGGAAACAGCCCAGATCGGGCTGTTTCCAGTGAGGGTGTATAGTGACCGAGGGTGTTTTTGATATAATTTGAAAATAAAATGGTAAGTTTTGTAATTCTACTATTTTAGGGGTTAAAACATAATTTTAATTAATTTAGGGTTAAGGGCATTATGGTAATTGTATCCTCTAAACCCTAAAAATTCATAACACTGTTATTTTAAGGGTGTGAATCTGGAATAAATGAAACCAGTGGTACTAACTTGGGATTTCGTCAAACCTTGGGTGGGAACATGTCGTTTACTCTTTAAATTTTTTGATTTTTAAAAAATTTAATTATTTAAATAAGAAAATAATAATTCAATAATTAATTTGGGTATTGAGAAATTAGAATTTAAAAAGGGTAAACGAGACATTTTAACATTTCATTCCTAATAATGGATGTTATTTATTCTGCCCAATTTTGGAAGGAATACTATTTTAACCTTTTTAAGGAATAAGATTCTTATTCCTTGTACCACTTTTATGAATCAAACAGTGGATTGGAAATGAGATTCTCATCCCCTAATCCATTCACCCCAAAAAAACATAACTTCAGAGCTTAGCTTTTCAATTCAATCTCAATTCTTACATGATATTTAACTGAAAGGGTGATTAATTAGTGGTTTTAAAATTAAATCAAAAGGTTAAAACTTAAAATCATAATAAGAGATTTGTAACGCTGCTAACGCAATTTTGACATAATAATCCAATTCTTAACGTTAAATTGGGATACTATTAAATTGCATTAATTAATAATACAAATTTAAAAAAAAAAAAAAATTGTACTACAATAATTTCTCCCATCAATTATTTAAGGACATTAATGAAATTGGCTACAAATTGAGGGTTAATAAAATTGACTATCATCCAAATCCATAAATGATATTCACTGACCAACTTAATAAAATACGACATCTCAACATTTAAATAGAATACGCACCCGCTTTCTTTCTTCTTCCTTCTCCACATCTTAAACCATAAACACCAATCAAAATTTTGAGAACACGTAAACACCCAAGAGATTTACACACTGTACCAATGTGAGATTGTCGATCAATCTCTATTGTAAACCCAATATGGCAAATATTAATAAAGGGGAGTGAATATGAAACTATAAAAATAATTACGGAATAAAAACTTTCACCAGCCCAAACAAGTTATGAACAAACAATACCAACAAAGATAGGCAACAAATGAAAATGATGCTAAACAATAAAGATAAACAATGCTAAGCAATAAATGAGAGAGAGTCATAAATGTAAGCAATGAATGGCTGCAAATGATAATGATGCTTCAAATGTATATGCAATGTGTTGATACAAAAATCTGCATCGACTAGAGTGATCCGATGACCTTGGCGGGATCGGAACTGGTGTGTACGTGATTACGGGTAACAAGCAATGAAAGAATAATAAATGTAGTGAAGAAAATAGCAAAGAGATTTTTAAAGTGGTTCGGCAATATGAACTCTTGAGCCTACATCAACTGTTTTTTGTATTTGCTATGAGAGTTTACAATAGTAATTCTGGAAATATTCTCCAACCCCTTTTCTCACTGTTTGAGGGGGTTTATATATAGAGTTTGTACAAAGGAAAGAGCGAAAATAAAGAGATTACAATTGAATTGAAATGCAACTTCAATATTCTCACGATTGGGCGTTGTGATTGTGCAAAGATTGTTGTCAATCTGATCCCTTCCAAGATATCTGGGATCTGAAGTTATCTAGGAATTAGTTGAATGATCGCTCGGATTGTTCGCTACTAGCTTGTGCTGAGTCGAGCTATACCTCGACGAGCTTATGCTGGACAATCAGTGAAATCGAGCTATTATCGGGTCAGGCTATAATCTCGTGATACTCCGAGCTTGATAAAAAAATCACACACAACATCTGCCCCCTAATGTTCGATGCTCGTTTCGAGCTTTGAAGACTATTGTTCGATTTAATATCAAGCTTGGTGTCGTCAATAGGCCATTAGACACTAGTTCAGTCGAGCTTCAAGGGTCAAACCCATGCTCGGTCGACTTACTTCACACTTGGATCTTCTCTCCTCTATGACACCTGTCAAACTTGGAATACGAATGGTTAGGACAATTATATAAATTCCACGTGGTCATGTCTCATTAAATGTGGCAACCTTTGGCTGTCACGTTTTGTCGTGCGTGGATGACTACAGCTATTCACGCACGAAGTTGAGGCGACTTGTGGCGACGATTATGATCACAACAGTCTGATAGTTTGTCGCCCTTTGCAGATGGCTGGCACGTTGTAATAGCTTCTTTCTTCACTAATATACTTAAAAATTATACAAAGATAATATATATAAGTATAAATGAAAAGTAAATGGGCCACAATTTTTTCTCTTTACTTAACATATAATCATTTACAAATACAAAATAGCATATGCAAAAGCTTTAACAATGGTGGACACATAGTGCCATTTCTTTCCGCTTCTCATTGTCCATCCGATCGCTTCTCACCTATTTCCTGCAAAACATGGAAAAACAACAGGGTGAGCACAAATTGCTCAGTAAGTAAATCCTCTACTCTTTCATCCCCGTGACCTTCTCTTGAATTCTTTCCTTACTCTATTCTTTTTCTTCTTTATTCTCTCTTTGTTCTTTCTCTTTTCTTTCACTGTTTCTAGTTCTCTCTATTCTTTTCTTTCCTTATGTTCTTTTCTTTCTTTCTTTCTTATTCTTACTAACCATGAGGGAAGTCATGGTAACATGCATGAATGAGATGCACATGCACTAATGCAAGGAAATGCATTTTCTCTCTTCTTTTCTATTTCTTATTCTGTTTCTTTTCTTTCTATTCTTTTCTTTCTTTTCTTGCTTGCTCAAGCTCTTCTTTTCTTTTCTTTCTTGCTCAAGCTTTCTCATTCTTTGTCATTCTTTCTTCTTCTTCTTCTTCTTCTTTCTTCTTCTTCTTTCTTCTTCTTCTTCTTCTTTCTTCTTCTTATTCTTATTCTTATTCTTTGTCGATTGAACACGGTTGATGCATGGATTCAGAACCCTTGCCATGTGAGTGAGTACAGTCCTCATCTACATACACTCTTGCGGACTGTACAAATTCTTTCTTCTTCTTAGGCCACTCAATTAAGGTGGCATGCATGTAGGAAATTCTTCTTGGTATAGCCCTCATCGACATACACTCTTACGGGCCATAAAAATTCTTTTTCTTCTTTTGCCGCTTACTTAAGGCGGCGTGTATATGGGAATTCTTCTTCTTGTCACCCATGGGTTCCCCATAGCAACAACCTATTCTTTTCTCTTCTTTAGCACTTTTCTTTCTTTAATTCTTTAGTGCTTTTCTTTCTTTCTCTTTATTCTTAAAGTTCTTTATTCTTTCTTTAAATTCTTATGCATATGCAAATATATGCATGTGGATGGCTCATGCTCATAATTCTTTCTTAAGTGCAAGCATGTAATGCAAATATGCAATGTTGCACAAAATTAAGTTTTCTCTACTCATGCATATGTTTCTCTTAGGCATTTCATCAAACAACAAGCATGCATACTTAAATTCTACTTTAACTATAATTCTCCTTCTTTCTTAAACCATCCATAATTGGAGTAAAACTCCTTTGAATCATCACAAATCCTGGCCAAGCAAATATTCTACTCAAATTCTTTCTAAATTCAACCAAACTTCACTTGGTCATCATATCAACTCCACCTCTCATGGCTTAAATCTACTCATCAAAAGCCATATACTTAACAATAGCATCATTCTCAACAATCAATCTCAAACTCATAAGCATATACATGCATATCAAATCATTTGATTACTTAAATCTTAGCTTAGGTTGGATTTACTTACTTTATGCTTGAGTAAGTCCACAAGAATCCTTTTATCTTTGGTAGACTTGTTCTTTCTCTCAAACCCTAAGCATAAACTTAATAAGAATTCAACACTTACACAAATTAATCTCATAAATAAAGCAAGAATCCTTACCTTTTAATGCTTAGGATCAAATCCCTATCAAAATCCAACCAAAATCCCTCAATTTCCTTTAGAAAATTGGTGAAGAGATGAGAGGAATGGAGAGTGGAAGTGGTGTATAGGGTGTAGAGAATGGGAGGGTTTGTAAGGCTAAACCCTTATTAGCTCATATAAATAAACATTCTTTCCCATTTTGCCCTTACACTTTCTTAGAAATTCCATCTTTACCCTTTAATTCTTTACAAATACAACCCCATCTCCGATGCATTCTCCATGATATTTTCTTACATTTCACTCTCCACTTTTCCTGCTAATTACGGGTAGAATGGTCACTTTACCCCTATGGAAAATTCCTCTAGAAACTTCTCAAGAAATTCAGCCGACTCTTCGCCTTGGCGAAACAATACAGAGCGTATGTCGTTGCGGCAAAGTTTATTCTTCACCCCGGCGAAGTCTGTAATTCTCTAATTCGCCAAGTCTTCACCAAATTCAGGGCAACCACACAACAATATCACCATACCAATTTAACTAAAGGCCAACAAACAACATTTAAAAGAAAATAAACGTGAATAAGCTATGTACCTCAAAGTGGGCGTTACACATATGGCCATGTCCAAGGGCTAGGATTGCTCGATAAATAGAGGATTGAGATTCACTATAGATCGACGGCTACGATCGAACCCCGCCCTTTCATCTCCCATGCAAGCAACTATAAAAGCGAGCAAAGTCGTCAGAAACGTACTCAACTTGCAAAATTTCTTTAATGTCTTTTGCTTATTCTGTTGTTGCTCCATCGTCGTCATGGTGCTCTTTCCGACGAGTTCTTCCCATTCTCTTGTTCTGGTAAGGCTTCTTTCCCTCTCTTAAGTTGCTTTCTATATTTTTTCAGCTAAGGGTAGCCATTATCGTTGCCACATTGAGTCTTCTAGGGGTTTACTAGGGTTTTTAAGCGTGTCTCCAGCGATCTTGGGTTTCAGAAGGGTTTATCGCGATGGCCGCCAGAATCTTGGATAGGTCACGTGCCTTTATTTTCTAGCGCAAGCTATCTCAGGTGTCTGAACTGAAAGCAAAGTGTGGATAGGTCGTCGAGTTTTTCAAGCTCTAACACATGTTCGCTTTTGTTTCAGGTACCCAGAAGCAAGCTTTAATTATGTCTTCGTCCAACAGTCACACGATTGATCGCATGTTCAACTCACCCGCGGGCTTGGTAGCCCTCAAGGGTATAATCCTCAAGGTTTTCGAGGAGATCATCATGCAAAGCTTGGACCCTGACATGGCAGGCTCGTCCGATCATGCTTTTATAGAGTTGGCTCAATCTAAGCGGTCTCCAGCTCATAGGCTGCGGAGGGAATTGTAATCCTCGATTAACATCAAGGACCTGAGGCACATAAGAGAGACTTATACACCACAACTCAATTTGATAGTTCCGAAAAATTCTTCTTAGAAGAATCCCTTACTCGGATGGGTGGCGACCTCTAAAATCCTCTCGAGATGCGGGGTATTTATTCCCCCCATCATTTCATCGACAACATTTTGAGGCGGTTCGACATCGTCCCTCTTTAGCTGTCCGCGAACTCATATGTCATAATCATAGGTCTATACATAGCATACATGATTGCCAAGTTGGGCAAGCCATCTGTCGAGGAGCTCGTCCATTTGTATAGGCTAAAGAAGGGTCACGACTAGACGTATTACCTCTCGAAGGCAAGGAAGGTACGCTTTAATGGTTTGGTCGACGTCCTAAAGAAGGTTCCGTATTAGGACTCCTAATTTATCATTTATGAGGCTTAGAAGACCAGCGTTTTTGCTTCGAAAGTGAGTAAGACTTCGACTCCAGTGTGTGCGAAGATTGCTTTCAAACTCTATGTTTAAGCTAACTGAGTTACTTTGCTTTGCAGTTAACGTCAAGTAGAATTATCTCCCCGCTGCAAGCTTACAAAGACTCCAATATTTCAATGACCTTTCCGAGACAGTGCAACGTTAACGAGATCATCTCGCTTCCTCACTTGAGGGCATATGACTTTTGTGAGGACAACGCCAAGTTTTTTACCATTCTCAGGAAAGGTAAGTTATCGCTTGCTCGCTTTATTCCTTCTGCGTAGATAAGTCGTTCACTGCTTGCTTCTCTTTTTTGCAAAAATGTGGGTTGAGAAACCAAATGGCCTCAAGAAGAAGGCGACAGCTTTCACGGCTGCCAAGAAGACGCTGGCTGCTTTGGTGACGAAGCAACCCACTAACATTGCTGACATGAAGCATAGCAGGGGCGAACTTGGGGAAGGCCCATGTGCGAAGAAGCCTACAACTACCACGAAGGTAGTTAGCAAGAAAGGTGCCCCCGAGCCTCAAAATGGCCTAACAAAGAAAACACCTGAGCTAACTGAAGGCTCGGGAAAACAGAAGACACTCGGGCAGTATGACTGCTCAGACAAGAAGAGGTCGATCGAGCCTTAGAGGGGCTCAAGAAAGAAGAATTTGTACAGTCCGTGAGGGTGCATGTGGATGAGGACTGTACCCAAGAAAGAAGAATACACTCACATAGCCAAGGTTCCAAATCCAGGCCTCAACCGAGTCCGATTGGCAAAAGAATAAGAAAGAAAAGAAAAAGAAAGAATAGAAAGACTAGAAAAATGAAGCAAAGAAAGAAATACAGAGAAAAGAAACAGAAAACAGAATAAGAAAAATAGAAAAGAAAATGCATATTTTATACATTTGTGCATTTGCATTATATATATGCATAATACTATGCCCATTATCTAAGTAGTGGGAAATAAGAATAGAGAAAGAACAAAGAAAAAAAACAGAGTAGGAGTAGAGAAAGAATAGAGAAGAATGGGGAAGTGTGAAGTAAGGAAAGAAATTTTGAATTTAAGCAACGGAGAGAGAAGGGTAGAATAGCGGATTTACTTACTAAGCAATTAGTGCTCACCCTATTGTTTTCAATGTTTTTGCAGGAAACAGGTGAGATGCGGTCACTTGGAACATCACGCAACAAAATGGTTGGGCAAAACTATCGAGTTACTATTTTGAGACTTTATTATATTATGCAAAGTTTTGTGTATAAAGAAAATTAAACATGGGCCCATAATTTTTATACTCGTTTATATGTATATATTCTCTTATATATATTTGGTAAGTTTACTGTTATTTTACGAGTATACTAGCTAGAAAGAGAGTCATTACACTTACAGCATTAAAAATGGCATGAAGAGCTTTAGAGTTAAAATTAGACTATTCTAACTCAGCCTTGGTCCATTGATCAAGGGCTTTTCCTTTATTCCCACTAGCTTCATCAGTTTTAGGCTCTTGCCAACCAATCGTACAAGCATTCCAAGCCCTCTATCTATGCATTTCAAAAAGGCACACATCATAGGTCTCCAAAAAGAATAGTTGGTTGCCTCCAACAAGGGTGGTCTATTGGTAGACCCTCTTTCATTGAAAAAAATTCACGGTAAACAAACAGTTAGTGTGGTCACACACAAGTTCGTAAGATAGAGGTGACAACACACACACAGAGGTGGTCACAATAAAAACGTTTAACACCGATGTGGTCACATAGATCCATGTGGTCACAAGTCTGGAGCAAACAAAAATAACCAAAAAGAAAACAGAAATAAAAGTACGATAAAAACACAATCAACAAGCAAGGATAAACTAAAATAACTTTCCAGAACAAGTTCTGATACCATTTGAAAGTTTTAATACTTTACCAAGTGTATGAAACCTAAGTGAAATAGGTTACTAAGTTGATTTTAGTGTTCATTCTTCATCATTCCAAAATAGCCAACCATGAAACAAAAATAAAGAACACTACGGGTTTTTACATGGTTTGACAAAATGCCTACATCCATGGGACCAAGTGTCACGCCATCTTTCGAGTAGTCCCTATCCTATCAGATCCGGGCACTCTGAGGGACCCAAGAACCTGAAAGGAAGGTAGACCAATCATAAAATCATATTATAAAATCAATTTATTGAAACATAACCTCAGTAAAACATTCATCCATACATGTACAAATAGTCTCCGGAAACATAAATACTTAAAATCAGTTACAAAACATAGTATCAGAGTACACTAAATGAACACACATCATGAGGTAGAACATGCATCTATAGGCCAACCTAAAGCGTACAAGTAACTCCACACGAACCTTGTAGTAAACCCTGGGGGGAGAAAAACATAAAACAATGAGCTAGGAAGCCTAGTAAGTGGATAATACATTTATATAGAAAATACTTGTAAAGGAAAACATTTCACGTAAAAGCTTGATAAATGTCACACAACCACCAATCATGCATTTACTCATACTCACCACCACCACCATCCCAGTACCCAAGGGATCTGAATCACACCTCTAAAGTATAGGTCCCAATCTATCCTTAGGGTGGCACCATCCATAGTCTATTCTCGGGATGACCGAAATCATCCTCAGACAGCCATACTCGACCCACAACCTATCCTCAGAAAGGCCAAAATCATCCTGAGGTAGCCATACTTAACCCACAGTCTATCCTCGGGGTGTCATGATATGGCATCCTATTGTAGAATCCTAGCCATGGTCTATCCTTTGGGTGTCTTTGCCAATATCCCACGCACAGTCTATCCTCGGCGTATATATATATATAATGCACAATTAAAATTAATGTGTGAGATTGAATGTGGTGCTTGTGACATTGAAAAATATGCATCAAGTAAAATATCCCTTTACTACCATATTTATTTATAATTACACTTCAGTCTTCCAACTTTTAAATCTTTGTAGTTTAACCCTGTCTAAATGATAGGTTTCTAAAATTACAAATTACCCCCTAAATGCTTCGCGCGGTGAAGTTCTCTCGAAAGCTCACAGAAGATTCTAGAAGCCATCTCACCGTGGCGAAGATTTTTCTTTGCGGCAGCGAAACTAAGATTTTTCATAGATCTGGGTTTTCTCTCTACCCAGCCGCATTTTCTCTCAACCTCTTCTCTTCTCCTCAAATTTCCACACACCATTTCCACTTCAAAACACCCATATGCATGCAATAAATCATCCTAAACATACAATGCACACAAAACACCCAATTTGAGATCTCCATGATCCCATATTTCAACCCATAAACCCATCTCTCTCTCTCTACAAATCTCAACTCTTCCACAATCCACATAACAAACCAACCCTTCCAAAAATGGTTGGATTTCCATTCAACTACACTAATTTCACACACATAATGCATCCATGATCAACACACAAGAGATGAGTTTCCAAAATATGATTTTAATGCTATTTTTATAATATTCCACTCACCAAATCTTCCTCTATGGCTTAGGTACTCAGATCCTTGCTCCTCTTCACCTATTGTCCCTAAATCAACCCAACATTAGTTACTCCTTAAGTTTAAAGGAAGAAAATAGAAAATGTTAAGAGTTTAGGATGAAATGCATGCATGAATTACACTAACCTTGAATAAATTTTGGGTTTCCTCCCTAATTTCTCTATTTTCTCTCCTTCTCTTCTTCCTCTTTTTTCTTCTTCTACCGATTTTTGCCCAAAATGAGAGAACCCTAGCTCTTCTATACTAATTGGAAAATTCTATTTAGTCCCCCATCTTTTTGGTTGTGAACCTTCCTCCTTCAAAGTTCCAATTCTTTGCACCTTGCCCCCTAAATTACAAAGAAAACTTCTTAATGAGGTTATAAAAAATTACGAGGTATCACACCAAGTCTAGATGAAGCCAACCCACTATGATAAACATTTCAATTCAATTATAAAGCCAAAGTTTAAGCCTCAGTTACAAGAACACTCCCTGTTTTGTAATGCTTCAAACTCCACCTTTTGGCCGAACTACGAACTACCACAACTAGCTCCATATTCATTAGACCACTTGGTTAGCCTTGAAGACCTCTCCAGGATCAATCACCAAAGATCCACTTCAGTTGAATCAGCTCAGCAAGCTTCAAGCAACAGCTGCATAACCAACGTAGAAGCAAGGAGAAAATCAAGGTATTTTGATGAAGGTGTTTGTAAGCCTACCTAAGCATAGAAACCTGATAAAAAAAAAATAAAAGAAACATTTAAGAATATTCAGAGTACTTTCAAGGAAATAATTAGGCTTAAAATGAAATTGTATTAGAGAAGAGATTATATAGAAAATATCTGGCCAATGCAAAGGGACAAGTGGCCAACAGAAAACTTAATGGTTTCACCTCTATGAAAAAAGTTTATTCCAATTCTCTTGGGACCACCGACAATTATAAAACAAACTTTCTATCACATAGCATGAATAAATGACAACTGTCATGGACCACAAACATTATCCCATAAAGAGAATAAAAACAGTTCATGGGAATATTAAAATGAAGTACATGTTATGCAAAATATCTATCAGATGCGTGTGACCACTTAAACTCAGAGGTGCTCACACAATATAACAGAAAGCAGACTCAATTGAAAGTCATCACTTTGACAGAGAGTTGTCACATTGGAAATTTAAACACAAATGATTGTGCAAAGGCAAGATGATGTCATGACCTCAGAGATCAATGTTCCCACACTGAGTTCATAATTTGACAAATAAATTCATTATTATTGGGAGGCCACTAGCTCCTCGAATTGCTAATACCCCTTTATTTTTATGCTTATAATTGTTCTCTGTTTTTCCTAGTATCTTGCTACTATTGTTTCTCTTTTCATATCAATATATACATCTAATCGTTTCCTATTGCTTTTGGATGTGTTGAGGATTATTGGAACTGTTTTATTTGATTGTTTTTGGTTGAGTTCTCATCAATATGTTTACATATTTCCTTTCTCTATATATTGTGCCTTTGATGCAAATTTTATTGTTCTTCATGCAGGGAATTTCTTTTGGAAACATGACTACCATTGTGACAGAGTATGTGGAGACCTTAATTTCCAAGTACCCATTTTGAAACAAAACTCAAGGAGCTGATCACTTTTTTGTCACTTGCCATGGCATTGGCGTCAAGGCCACTGAAGGACTTCCCCAACTCATTAAGAATTCAATTCGAGTTGTGTGTACATCACAATATGATTATGGGTGTATTTCACACAAGGATGTTTCTTTCCCTAAAATTCTGCAGCCATTTGCTTTTAAGGATTCTAACATTGGCTTAAAGGATGGGGAAATTTCATAGAAAATAAAGTTAAAACTCTGCATAAGTTTGAAATAATAAATCCTTGCTTATTGGCAATTACATGCTTGGTAAATTGAATGACAAAACTTTGATTATTGCTTATTTGTTGAACTAGTATGCTTGGACTGTTTTATATTTCAACCCATATTTGGTTTTAGCATTCTTCAATTATCACATTACTGTGCATATTATTGTGTGATATTGGAATCTGCTGTTCAAATCATATTGGTTGTCTATTGAAAGATAGTACACATATTTTGGGCAGGTTATCGCAATTCGAAAGTAAGAAAACAACTAGTACACAAATGGCAGAATGATGAAGAACTTGACATCCAGAACAATCACATTGATAAAAAGAATGCAATTATGGAGTACCGAACCAAGTTCTACAGGAGTAAAATTTGCCTTTGTCCACGTGGTTCCCATGTCAATAGTGTTCGCATTGCTGATTCCATCCATTATGGATGTGCTCCTGGTATGAAATTCTTACTCTTTCACAAGAACAGTTTTGCAGGCACAGTTCATTGTTTAAAGCTGGGATCTCTAATTTCTTGAAAGCAAAATCTTAGTTATTTTCTGATCTACATGCCTTAATTGTGTGTTTCTGAAATAATAATTGCTGTGTTGAGCACTTAATTGTGCATTTCTACAGTTATCAAATAATCAAAATTGTCTAAGCCTATTTGGAATCTTTTGAATGCCAGAAAAGCATGTTTTTCTGCAGTTATAGTAATAAGGTCAGCTCTTCTTCTACTTACTTTAGCATGTTTTATTATTATTTATTCAATATTCAATTCAAATTTTGTTGGAGTTGTCAACTACTTCAGCATTATTGGGTTACGTAGACGCATTCGGGGGTCCTGTTGGCGATTTGGGCCTTTTCCATGTATAGCCGATATAGGATTTCTTTAAGTTATTAATTCCTTATTGGGTTGGGCTTAGGAATATGAATCATTGTAAAACTAGGTTTTGTCACTTAAACCTAGTATATAAACATATTTTTTCTCTTATTATGAGCATGACAGCAAATCATAGGGCAATTCATTCATTATAAACGAGAGAGAGGTGAGAAAATATTGCAATAATATTGACTCAGTTGGACGTAGCCCATATTGGATAAACCAGGGTAAATCGTGCGTGTTATTTTCTCTATGTTTATTATATGTGATTTGCTTTATTATTGTTTTGTTCTTGCTGTTGTCTCTATTTCATTCAAATTTAGCTTTCTTGATCACAATCATTCAAATAAACATGAATATGTATGCGACTGTTAATTCAACAAACTTATATTTTAGTCTCAAGTTTGCCAAATTTCCATAAAGATCCAGCAAGTTGTTGTGTGTTCCATGTGGTCCGCAGTTCCCATTATATTCTTACCAATTAATCCCAATTTGAACTTGTTTTCAGTATATTTTGTCCCAAGTAATCTTCATGTGCCATGTGGGGTAAATGTGATGAATATAGAAAGATGATTTTAGCCTACAAATTATTGACCTATATACACCTGACATTATGCGTTGAATTGCGTTGTTTTTTGGGTATTAGAACACTCAAATTCCTCTTACACTCTTTGGCAACCAGTTTGCAAGGGAGAGAACAGTGATTGAGAATGAGTTTGCTAATTTTGATGCTTCCAATCTCAAAAAGTGTTGTTTATTATGTATACTGTGTTGCCAATTAACTTGGAGCCATATGTCAAAAGTTATTATGCACATGGTTAGTTTGAACAAGTAATTTGGGATTGTGGCAAAATGTAGGATGGAAATTGTTTCAACCGAGAAGGCAGGAAAGATTTTGTTAACTTCATTGTGTAAGGTGGTAAATGCTATTTAAGCTCCATATTAAATTTGATTTCTGTCAGAACTCTGAATCTGAAGTTACTGATTGGTTTAAAAGCATTCCAAGTGTTAAAACTATTGGAATTTGGGAGTGATAAATCAAACTTGCACAGTCCAAAAACGAGATGAATTGTAGAGAGAAAAGTAGAACTACTTATATCAATCTGAATGAGTCAATTCCAATGAAAACAATCCTTCTCTTTTACAGTAAGAGATCATAACTCTAATCCTAGTCGAAAACTACTGTCTTATTCTACTCAAACTAAGAAAGGGAAAATATGTTAACTCAAATTCTGATTCCTAGTTAAACTCAACATAAAAGGAAAGCAAATAAATATAAACTCAAACTCCTAAACTAAACTAAAATCCTAAAACTGGAAACAAACTAAAACTAAAACTCTTGAATTGCAAGTCACGTTTCCTTTGTTTTTATTTTTTTTTCTTTTCTTCATCATGTCACAAGTGTGCTGCAGCATGCTCTTTCTCTTCACTGTGCTGCGGCATGCTGCCTTCTGGAATTTTGTTGTGCCGCGGTGTGCTACTGTCTGCCTACAAATCTTTCTTCTTCTTCTTCAACACTTAAGCCTTTTCTTCTTCAATTTGATCCATGTTTGCATGCACAAAAATAGGTTCATTCAGCACTCCTCCTTGAACCTTTTTTATGCCCATTCTAGGCAAGTTCTTTGACATTTCTGCTACTTGAAATTTTGAGCCACCTAACTTCTTTTAAATTGCTTTGACTTCTTCACTTTTTGACTCCCATGATACTTCGCCTTAATTGGTTCTAACATGGCGCTTCTACAACTTTGATCAATCTCCTTAAGAGACCTTATTCCTCTTGCTCCCACATCATCTACCCCTCAATTTTCTTGAGGGCCTTTTTCTTTTCTCCATGTTGCGAAACTAGGAGAACTCAATCTATGTTGCCTTCCTACTTGGCAACTCCTATATGCTTTATCTATGACCTCTACAGTTGGTAACATTGATACTTTTTTCTCCTTACTTCTAAGGGCATTAACATCCATAACACTCCAATCCACTACAAAGCTTCTATTTCTCATGGCACATTCATAAACTCTACGTCATTAGAGTCTTTTACTTTGCACACATTGTTTGCAAATTCAAACACAAATCCCTTTTGCATCATTTGTCCAATACTCAACAAATTATGATTTAAATAAGGCACTAAAAGAACATCAGAAATTAATTTAGTACCTTTTAATGTTGAAACAACAATGGTTACGTTTTCCTTTGATTGTCACTTTGTCTGCATTACCCAATCTCACCATTCCCTTCATGTCCTCCAACTGAGTGAGCATATCCACTTTGCCAGTCATGTGTTGAGTGCATCCATTGCCAATAAACCATGAATTGTTTTGCTCCTTAGTGTCCATAATCAATGCAATGAACAATAGTTCTTCTTCTCCCTCATCTTCTTCTTTCACAATGTTTACTTGTTGTTGTGGTTCACTAGTTTGCTCATGTTGTTTATTTTTCTACTTTTGATCACACTCTCTCATAAAGTGACTTGGTTTATTATAGAACTAGCATGTATTTGGCTTATTCTTGTATCAACAATCATCCTATGAATGATTGTTGTTTTTGCAATGGTTGCAAAACACTTGACTTCTTCTATTTCCATATCCCTTACATTTTCCCAAAATTATAGCCTTCGTTCGTAGAGCAACTTGTAACCCATTTATGTCTCATCTTCCTTCTTTGTTCTTGTGCTTCAAGAGCACTCATCAAGTCAGCCAAGGACATTGATATGATATCCCTTGAATCTTCAAGAGATGAAATTTTGGACTCTAACTTTTCTGGCAAAGTTACCAGAACCTTTTGTACTACCCTCTCCTCTTGAAGGTCTTCACCCAAAATTCTTATCTCATTCACCAACTTCATTAATCTATCAGAGTACTGCAAAACACTCTTCGTTTCAATCATCCTCATATTCTTAAGTTGCCATTTCATTGTGATAATCTTCATGTTCCTTGTCTTCTCAGAACCTTGATACTCTATCTACAACTTCTCCCAAATCTCCTTGGCGGTAGTGCAGGCGATAATCTTCACAAAAATTGCATCGATCATAGCCGATTGAAAATATGACAGAGCCCTTGCTCTCTTTCTACCCACTACCTTTTTTTAACTCCATTTGAGCAATCGTTTGGATCTTATAATTCTTCTTGAAAGTCCCCTCTTGTCTTGGTGACTTCCCACAAATCAACAGCCTGTAGAAATCCTTGCATCTTCACCTTCCAAATATGGTAGAGATCTCCTCTGAATACAAAAATAAGTGGCATTGAACTTGATAGAGCCATCTTCCTTCAAATTTTCTCCTCTCCCTCTCTCTCTCTAACTTAAGAACTTCACCATAGATCCCTTAAGATAGCTATGTTCTGATACCAATTGTTGGAATTTGGGAGTGACAAATCAAACTTGCACAGCCCAAAAACGCAATGAATTACAGAGAGAAAACTAAAACTAATACTTTTATTAATCTGAATGACTCAATTACAATGAAAGCAATCTATCTCTTTTATAGTAAGAGACCATGACTCTAATCCTAGTTGAAAACTACTTCCTTATTCTACTCAAACTAAGAAAGGGAAAATGCATTAACTCAAATTCTTATCCCTAATCAAACTCAACATAAAAGGGAAGCAAATAAACTTAAACTTAAACTCCTAAACTAAACTAAAATCCTAAAACTAGAAACAAACTAAAACTAAAACTCTTGAATTGCAAGTCACATTCCCTTTTCTTGTTTTTTTCTTTTCTTCATCATGTCACAAGTGTGCCACAACATGTTCCTTCTCTTCATTGAGCTGCGGCATGCTGCCTTGTGGAATTTTGTTGTGTGCTGTAGCATGCTGTTGTCTGCCCACAAATTGTCTTCTTCTTCTTCAACACTTCAACCTTTTCTTCTTCAACTTGAGTCATGTTTGCATGCACCAAAATAGGTTCATTTTCCAACAAAAACTATGCTTAAATTTAAAGCTCAATGTATCATGCCAGATAGAATTTCTCTTTTCTTTGACATGAAAATGTATGTTGTTTTGTCTTTGGGAATTCTACATCAATTGGAATGTGATGAAATTCACTCCCCCTGGTACATGATGAATAAAGGATAGAATTGTTTAAATGGAATATTCTCTTTGGGGTCATTTCTGTTTCTTTATTTATGCATTGTTAGGATGTCTTTGATGTTTCACTGTCTGGAGGTGAAATAGTGTTATTGGCATTGATAAATTTCCTTACCTCGTTACATTATAGATATATAAGATTTAAAAATTTTGTATGCAATTGGTCAGAAAGGTTTTTATTCTCCAACCATAGGGTCTGGGAAAAATTTTGGATGCAAACAACAGTTGATGTTGCCAATGCCATCGATGTTGTTAAAGATTTAGGATTGGACATTTACATTTTTAGCTGTGACTATCATTGCTCTTCCTACATTCAAGATTTGCTAGAACCAACGCTATTAGGATAACATTGCTTTTTCTAGTGCAAGCACTAGGAAGGAAATCCTGCATATGCACGTGTACTTGGAGACAAGTGTACACGTAAAAAAATGCTCACCTTTCCTCATCTATAGGGAAATAATCTTGTGTAAAGACATAGAGGTAACTACCAATATTGTTTGATAAACAAAGTGCTTGAAAACAATTTACATGCAATCGTAGAGGTGTGGACAAAAGTGGAAACACACTCACTTACACCCAAGGGTTCGGGCAATTGGGGTTTCTTTCCCATATTGATTTTTGAAAGGTATAAAATTTTAAGTAGAACTAATAAGAATGACTTGTATGTGTTAAAACTAGAAAAAAAGAATAAGCTATTTGTTGTGTAATATTTTGTGTGTTTGTATTCAACAGGAATAGGAAAATATATACAAAAGTTGGTATTCTAAAATAGGAAGATAAATATATTAAAATAATGATTTTGATCACAAGAATATTTCTCAATACTCCCCCTCAAGTTGGTGAGTGAATATCATGAAGTCCCAACTTGCCACTTAAGTAATGGAATCGTTCACTTCCCAAAGGTTTGGTGAAGATGTCTGTAATTTGTGAATGTGATGGGACGTATCAAGGTGCTATTACTCCATCTTGTATTTTCTCTCGTGCAATGTGACAATCTATTTCAATTTGCTTTGTGCATTCATGAAAAACAATATTTTTGCAAGGTGAAGGGCTACTTGGTTGTCGCAAAACAAAGAGGCTGGCAAATTTTGTGGTCTTTGAGATCTTGCAAGATATATCGTATCCACATAATTTCAAAACACATTGCAGCCATAGCTTGATACTCTTCTTCAATGGAAGACCGAGCTACATTAGCTTGTTTCTTTGATTTCCAAGAAATTAAGGAATGTCCTAGAAAGACAAAAAATCATGTAATAGAACGTTGAGTCGTCGTACAAGCCCATTCTGAATCACAGTAAGCCCTCAATGTGAGGTCATTAGAGGAAGGAAAAAATAATCCTTGACCAAGATTACCTTTAATAAATTGTAAAACTCTCAAGGCAACTTCCCAATGTGGTTTTCATGGATTATGCATGAATTAACTTAGGATATGCATAGAATAAACTATATCCAGCATTGGCACTATGAGGTAAATCAATCGCCCTACCAACTCTATATTTGATGGGATCTTGCAATAAATCGCCATCCTCAGGATTTAATTTTAAATGCTCCTCTATTGGAAAAGAGTTGGGGCAGGATCTAAGTAATCCTGTATCTTTCAAAACATCTAATGCATATTTTCGTTGAGAAACAAAAATTCCTTTTCTAGATCGAGAGACTTCAATGCCAAACAAGTATTTTAGACTAGCAAGATCTTGTAAGAATTCACGTTTAGAAAGGGTAAAATTGGTGTATAACGTGGTATAAGGTCATATGACATGTTATTGAAACTAAAAGGGTGAAATTGTTACCTTTTACGCTTTACAACTCTTGTAACTTGAAAAGGAGTTCAAGATCTTCAACAAATTTGATGAAAATCCTCAAAGTAAAGTCCACCCCAAGATGAAGAAAAGAGAGCTGGCCATGAGAGCTCAAGAAGAGATTTTCAATCAAATGAAAATTATATTAAATTTGGGAAATATCACTTATTTATACACAAGGACAATTTTGAAATTGTTCTCAAGTCCTTGAATCAATATGAATCCTATATTAACACTTAATACAAATTCAATATTATTTTCAAGTCCTTGAAATAATTTTAATTTAATATTAACTCTTAATATTAAATCATTATTGATCCTAAGTCCTTGAAACAATTTCAATTTAATATTAACTCTTTAATATTAAATCCTTGATTTAAACAAATTTATAATCAAGGCATATAAAATAATCCCGTTTAATATTTAACCCATTATTGAATCCAATTCAATAATATACTTTAGTCCATCATTGAATCTAATCCAACAATGACCAAATTACCTTATTACCCTTGGTAAGTGGTAACTTCCATGAGTAATCATTTCTCACCAATACATAAATTTGGATGCACACGTTTACATCTAAACATCGTTAACCTTTAACGATATGTATTACTCTCTCTTCTCATGCTTGGGTTTTAGGTGTGATCACTTAGGTTCACTGTAACCTAGTTGTGGGCCCAATATCATAATCCGATATGTTTCGTCATAACTCTGTATGATCAAAACTCCCACCAATCATGATAGGCATCTAGTAATGCTCCACAACCCCTAAGCCACATGAAGTTAAACTCCAATGGACCTTTTTCCCGATTGTACGTTTTATGTAGTAAAATCCCTTCGTCGTCTAATCCCGATTAAATATAGGTTCACGGTACGTCAAAACCCTTAACTTAATCTTTATCCAAATTGCCAATCAATGCAATGGAACGTGTCATCATGAAACTCCTTTTCATATGACTGTTTTGTACTCTGGTCAGAGATTTCCTTTTCCAATGTTTATTGACATTCTTCTGGGAACTCGGGACCAAATTATTTCGAGTCAACGGATCCCATCTTGACCATCACTTGTCCTTGCACATGAATAACATATGACTAAACCGGCTTCTTACACAAAACGTGACTAGTCTCATGTATATACACCATATGAATCATATGTATCCTATGTCGAGTCCAACCGTGATGTCTCAGGTGTAAGGATTAGTGGTACATTAGTATGATCCTATGATGTATCATTGACCACATTCTAAATGTCCATGTGATTCATTGTAATCAATCATATTCGATAAATAGTTCACCAACCTTTTATCCATGCTAATGTCTTATTGATATACCTCTTATAATCACCCACACCAATACCATCACATGATATTCAATGGAGCCATTCAACATGCCTATTATGCAATGTTATTGCCCAATTAACATTACTTATGTACGGAATGCTTCGATGATTTGATCTTCTAAAGATCCGTATCATCCGAAAATTTCACATGCATTATAAATAGTATAAATGAGCAGTAAACAACATGTGAAATCATAACTATTTCTTCTATTTTTAAAAAGAATATTTACAAGGCATAATTCTCTAAAACCGATAACACGATTGGTTCCTAGGGCATACACTAACAGATCTTTGATATGAAATTGTTGCAAAAGATAGCCTTGAGAGACTTAATTGCTTTTTCATTGTTGCCTATCACAATAATGTCATTTACATAAATAAGCACTGTAGTAAATAAGTTCCATGTGGACTTGGTGAATAAGGAGTAATCGGCCTTTGATTGAGGAAACCTGCCTTTTGATTGGCATGAGATAATTTCGAGAACTAGTTACAAGAAGCTTGCTTTAAACCATATAAGGATTTATTGAGCCGACATACCATATTCTCCCCTTGTCGGTGAAGACAAAGGGGAACCTCCATATAGACAATCTCATCAAGATCACCATGAAGAAAGACATTTTGAACATCCATTTGATAGAGGAACCAATGATGCGAAGTGGCAATGGATATAAGACAACGAACAGTGGTGATTTTGGCGGTTAGGGAAAACATTTCGAGATAATCAACTCTTTCAATTTGGGTGTATCCCTTAGCAACAAGATGGGCTTTGTACCATTCTATAGAACCGTTGAAATTATATTTAATCTTGTAGACTCACTTGCATCCAATGGGCTTCTGATTGGTAGGCAAAGGAGCATGGTCCAAGTGTTATTGTGTATAAAGGCATCAAGCTCAGTTTGCATAGCATCTCTCCATTTGGTATCAAGGATTGCTTGAGAATAGTTAGTGGGCTCACAGAAACTAGAAATATTAGCAAGAAAAGAAAAATGAGAAGGGGGAAGACATGAATAAGATAGAAAATGAGAAAAATGGTGCCTTGTACCTCAAGCAAAATTGGACAACGGGGTCAATGAATGATTGGTGCTAGTGTTAGCAAAGTTCATATAATAATCTGCATGCCAGGCTAGGGGTTTATAAGGGTGTTGTAAATGGTGGGTAAGTGGAAAGGAATTAGCTAATACAAGTGGAGTTATTGGTGGATCAATGTCGGCTTTTGAGTGGTATGAATCATGAGTGGAATTTGTGGGGGATGGAGTCGAAGTGGGATTGGGTTTGGTGGATTTTGGTGGTGAGAAAGGTGTTGGTGATATGGACAGGGAGTTGTCTACCGGGGGGCTTTGTGTGTGAGATGGGTGGGTAGTGGAAAAGTCAAAATCAGAGGCATTGGTTAGCGGAATAGTGTGTGGAAGTTGTGGGGATACAGTTTCTAATGACTATTGGGGGGATTTGTTTTGTAAGGAAAAGTTTGTTCATGAAAGAACACATCTCGACTAACATAAAATTTTTTGGTTTGTAAGTCAAATAATTTGTATGCTTTTTGTTCTGTAGAATAGCCAACAAAGACGCAACGATAAGCACAGGTGGCAAATTTGGGAATAGGATGAGTGATAGTGGCAAAACACAAACAACCAAAAACACAGAGATGATCATAAGATGGTAGGTGATGGTATAACCATTCAAAAGGTGTAATATTAGAAAGTAATGGTGTGGGCAAACAGATAATTAAATAAACTGCGGTTAATACACATTCACCCCAAAAACTAATTGGAACATTAGTTTGAAAAAGTAAAGCATGAGTGACTTGTAAAATGTGATGATGCTTGCGTTCGACGACTCCATTTTTTTGTGGAGCGTAAACACAAGACTGTTGAAATTCAACTCCATTTTGAAGGAAAAAAGAATGCAAAGAAAGAAATTCACCACCATTATCAATGCAAACAATGTTAATGTGAGAGTGAAATTGAGTGGAAACAAAATTAAAAAAAGACATGAGCAATTTTGGAGTATCAGATTTATGATACACAAGAAATAACCATGTGCAACGACTAAAATCATCAGCAACGGTGAGGAAATAACATGCACCTGAATTTGATGTATGTTTATGTGGTCCCCAAATGTCGCATGTATTAATTGAAATGGTAAAGTAAAAGAAATTGTACTAGATTGAAAAGGTAAACGAGTTTGTTTTGCTAGCCGGACAAATATTACAATTATTTGAAAAATGATTTTCAGTAATAAGAAAAAACTTAGAGATGGAGCACAAGCTATTAGGAGATGGATGACCAGGACGGTTGTGCTAGGTGGTATTGTTGGTGGTGGTAGAACATGTTGTAGGTGACTTGTGGGCTAGTGACATGAAATAGAGACTACCACTTTGCTTACCCCAACCAATCATCTTCCTTGTAGCCAAGTCTGCAAAATGCAAAAGTCAAGGAACAGGATCATGCAACAATATAATGACTTGGTGATTTTACTGGTAGATAAAAGGTTTTGATGAACAAAAGGCACATGAAGAACATTGTGTAAAATGATATCTTTATTGAAAAGTATTATGCCAGTAGAATCAATAGGGACACTAGAACAGTTAGGTAAATTAACAAATGGTGTGTTACGTGGATGTGAGTGAGCAAATAAGGTGGGGTCTAAAGCAATATGGTATGTGGCACCACTATCTAAAATCCAATAATCTGATAAAATAGAGTGAGTAGAAGGATATTTGTGCAGACCTGCTGTATTGGTATAATTATCAATATTATCCTTGGATGTGTGTGCCATATTGGCCATGGCAGTGGTCAATTATTTGTATTGCTTGCTTGAAGGGCCTAAAATTATCTCCTGCAAATAAGAGTTGTTAGTGACATGGGAAGCAGATGCATTCCCATTGTTGCAGAAAGATTTGTTAGAATTGGCATCAATGTTGCATGAGACTTAGTTGCTGTGATAGATGCTGCATGTGCAACGTGAAACTGATTGGATTGTGATCTGCTCTGATGGCTGCTGGTCATTAATGAACAATTTTAATTCTCGAAAGTGCACGAATTGATATCACAGTATAGTGTGGAAAAGCAAGGGTCGATCCCACCAAGATTTGTAAGCACTCAATCAATCCTAATATACTATGCTTTAATTAAACAAATAAAATATATAAAATTATAAACAAAGAAACTAAACTAATTACTATGGAAGCAAAACAAATTCTTAACCAACTGAATTAAATAACACAATTAAAAATTAACTGAAAATCAATGCAAGAAAAATCTAGGTTTCCAATTTCACCATAACAATTTGACTCTTTGCTAATAACTAATTTATTGTCATCTCAATCCAATTCCTAGAGTTCAGTCTTCCATCATTATGATATTACCATTTGATGTTAGGGTTTAAGCAAATATTCTTAACCATTAAACTCACTAGGATGTTTAGTAAAGCCTAACAATCAAGAACCCATAAAGAACAAGAAATACTCAAAATATCAACCAAATTGTACCTAGCCTGATGTTTGCCTCAACATAATCCAATCATGTAAAAGAGCTATTCAAGGTTTGCATATGATGTTTACCTTACCTTGTCTCAAACAATCAATTGTTTTGTATTTTAAAGTTAGCATATGATGTTTACCATACTTATTTCATACAAAACATCAAGATCGAATTAAGTGCAATGAATGAAACTAGAAATATATTGAATCAATAGAACAATAAAATTAATCAAAGCATAAAACCTTCATGTTAGGTTACATCAGATCCCTAGAAAGGAAATTAGTTACACATAAACATAGAGAAATCAAAACTCAAAACCTTAAAAAACATGAAGTACAAAAGAAAATGATGAAACCCTAGGTAGATCTCTTCTCCTTGCCTCCAATGCTCCCCAAGTTTCAATCTCTCAAAGTTTTTGTCTCTCCAAAAAAATACTAAAGAAATCCTTTTATAGTGCTAGGGTTGTGGGAAAGTAATGGGAAAAACCTATCCAAAATAGGAGAATAAAATTCGGCTTAATCTTAGAAAGAGTCCTTGTAGAATTAGGATTCTTGTGCTGACCTTTAGGTACTAAAACAAAAATATCTTCCACTAGAAATCTCAGAATATCAGATTTGTGTAGCTAAAGTTACATCCATTTTAGTGTAGTGTGTTCGCTCATGCCATGACACAAAAATCCTCTGCCGCGAACAATCTTCAAATATTCATAACTTCTTCGTTTAAGCTTCGATTCTCAAACTGTTTGTTCCTACATGATTCTGATTCTTTCCTCTTTAATGTCTATGCTTGAAATCCTCATTTTTTAGAACCTAAATACCTGAAAATTCATAAAGCATACCCATGATTCTAGAAAACAAAAGAGATATAGAAATTAAGTAAAATTAACCAATTAACCCTAATTCCCTCACAAAATACCCTTAAAATCACTATGTATGAGTGTGCTTCCAAGCACTCATCAGTCATTTGTGTGGCTGGCGGATTTTAGGCTTGAAATTGGGATCATGGCATGGATGTCTAGGTGGGAATCCATGAAATTTGTAGCATTCTGCAATGGTATAGTTGTCCTTCTTGCAATATTTGCAAAACAGTCTAGCTGTGTTGATATTAGGGGAAGGGTGAGAAGAGTTACCAGAGAATTTGTGGTTGGAATTCTTGATATTTTGTAAAGTGGTTGTAATTGAAAAGTTTCCAATAAGTGAATTGTTTTCGATTTCTCATTGTCTCTCCTCTTAAGTAACTAAGTTGTATGCTTTGTGCACATTAGGAGGAGGCCTCATAAGAAGAAGTTGTCCTCGAAGAGCATCGTAGGAGTCATTTAACCCATAAGGAATTTCATTAACCAATCTTGTTCTTTTTGTTTTTCTATTTCTTGCACATCTAGGTGTTTGCTACTTGAAGGGGGTTGATAAATAGAGAGTTCATCCCAATATGATTTTTTGAAATAAATAGCAATACTAGACGTACCTTGCTCATATGAAGCAATTGATTTTTGGATTTGATAGATTCTAGGCGCGTTTCCTAGAGCAAAGCGCTGACGAAAATCTTCCCATTCTTCATGGACTGTGGATGTGAAGACAATGTTGGATGTAAGATCAGGGGCTACAGAGTGAGCGAGGCATAAGAAAATCATCATTGCATCGCTCCCATAACTCATATTCATTGGGCTGCTCAGTTGGTGACGGGGCCTTGAATTTACCATTGATGAAACCAAGTTTGTTCTTGGCAGAGAGAGCTACTTTGACGTATCGACTCCAGGTAGCATAGTTTTCTCCATTGAGCAATTCAATGACAAGTGATTGGTTGGGATTTTCTCCATGGTGGAGGAAATAACGACTATTGATAATGGCAGAGGAGGTCGGGATTGGTGTGAAAGATTTTGATTCAGTTGAGGAGATCGAAGTTTCCACCATATTGAAGATGAAGGTGAATTAGAAGGATTTTGATTGGAGAGTTATGTGAAAAAATTCTTAAGCAATCAAGAGTTGGGGTTTCCTTATTGCTCCGATACCATGTTAAAACTAGAGAAAAAGAATAAGCAATCTACTGTTTAATATTTTGTGTGTTTCTATTCAACAGGGGTAGTACAAATATATACAGAAGTTGGTATTCTAAAAATAGGAAGATAAATATATTACAATAGTGATATTGATCACAAGAATATTTCTCAATAGTATGCTTATATGTGAGCTCATATAGGCACAAACACTTACCTAGAAAACGTTTTTAAGGATTCAATATACATATTATATATGTTGCCATTTTGTTGCATAGATAATAAGATTTTTTAATTATATTCAGATACTTGGTTTCTTTTTCACTCCAATTGTTCTCAATCAGCTTGGCATCATAAGAAATCTTATAGATGTTAAAGTTCTTTCTGAATGGATGATCCTTTTCTTGGTAAGCACACTTAATTGCTTTGGTGCTTCTTCTAGTGGTGATTTCAGTTGGAGTTATTGATCAAATTCTGGAGTAGAACATAATTATTATTACTATTGATACTCTCATATTGGTACTATTTCATGATTTTCTTGAACTACATTATTTACTTGGAAACAATGTCCATTAGTTAACTAGTGCTAGTTTCTAACTATACTTCTAAAAGTAAGGGCTTTAAAATACGTTATCTAGAGTGAATGACTCATATGTATCTTTTGCTCAGAGTTTTCAAGAAGAGATAGGAAAAGCTACACATGAACCTTAAAATACAGTACAACATTGAAGTTTTCTTTTGTATCTTAAAATGCTTTACTCTTGTAGCTAAATCATTCCAAATTTTGTTGCTAAGTCTAACCATAGCATGGATAGAAGGAATGTAAATTATTTCCAAGAGCTGCTTGAACACTCAAAGGTATTGGTTCTTTTTAGCCATATCACGAAATATTGTTGAACTTTAGTGTAAATAATTGACTAATGAAAGGGTTTTTTTTTTTTTTTTGCTAACTTGTATGCATGTTGTGTAAAATATTATGACCTCCTTATATTTGTTTTAGCCCAAGGCATTAAGAGCTGATTCATTGACATGATTTTGGCTCTACCACCAACTGTTCCAAAGTCCAAACCATGTTTTGCCAATGATCTCATTATTTGATGGTTAATATTTGTTCCTTCTATTGCTATACTTGTTTATCAATCATTTACATAAGGTTTGTTAGATAAAAGTTAAAATATCTAAAGTTGGAGAATTGCTTGAATTGTTGGGAAGGTTAGAATTCAATTTTACATCCATACTAAAACAGTGAGTCAACACTGGAAGGATTTACCAAGAAATGACTTAACATGTATGCAAATGCCAAGTTCAAACAGTGGTCGACAATCCCTACAACTTCCAACTTAATAGAGGTCATAATAAATAAACATGATTAAACTGTAATTTATCCTTCCAATACTGATTAGTTGAGTTGACTGGTGATTAATATAGAATGGAATGTATTAGCATTAATTACATTATTCACAGTCAGTCTATCACATTTTCTAGTTGATGTATAAGAAATACATGAAAATTGTGTCATCTCAATGTGAGTAGATTTGCTAGTCAAAAGCATGAAATAAAGTTTATATGACTTATAAGCAATTCAGAATAATATGTTGATGCAACAATTACACCAACTAAAGCGATCTGATTGACCTTGGTGGAACCATAACTGATGTGTGCATGATTAAAGATAACTAGCAATGCAATATGAATGCAAATGTAAAGCAAGTAAAGAACACAAAAGGTTTGTAAAGTGGTTCGTTTAGATCTTGAGCCTACGTTAACTGTTTTTCTTATTGCTTTTAGAGCTTACAAGAAAGTAGTACTATGCCTATAACAATTTGCTAACCCTTTTCCATCGATGGAAGTGGTTTACATACAAGTTTTTTACAAAGGAAAGAGTGAAATTAAAAAAATTACAATTAAGCTTGAAATGCAACTCTGATATTCTCGCGATTGAGTACTAAGATCACACCATTATTGCTGTTGATCTTAACTCTTCCAAAATATTTGGGATCTAATTCCGTGATTTGCTTGAACAACTATCGAGATTGGTCGCATCTAGCTTATGTTGGGTCGAGCTATATCTCGACAAGGTTATGCTGGGTCGAACAATTGTTGAGCCGAACTGATTCTTGGTCAAACTATAACCTTGCAAAATTTTGACTTCTCTGAGCTTAATGGAAAAATCACACACAATATCTGCCCTTTAGTGTTTGGTGTTCATTTCTAGCTTTGAAGACTAATTGCTCGATTTGATAAGCTTGAGCTTCACAAGCTGTATGTTAAATGCAGGCTTGGCCGAGCTTCATGAGTCGGACTTTGTCAGTCGACGTGAACAAGACTTAGCCTTTTTTCTACTATGGCATTCACAGTAAAGCAAGAATTTGAAATGAGGGATATGCGAGTAATTTCCATGTGGTCGTGTCGTATTAAATCTAGCCGGCTTTTTCAATTACTTTTTGTCACGTGTGGGCTACTGCAACTGTCCACGTGCCAAGTCGAGGTGACATGTACGATGATGGTTATGATTGTAGAAGTCTGACAGTTGATCGTCCTTTATCAATGATCGACACATGGCCACGTCGAGCGGTTAGGATAGCTCGACGAATAGAAGGCTGGGATGTGTTGTAGATCAATGGTTATAGTCAAATCCCACCTCTTCGCCTCTTATGCACACAACTATAAAAGTAGGCAACTGTTATTAGAAATACACACTTGCAAAAAAAATTTAGACTATTTGTTGCTTTTGCTCTATCATTGCTCCTCAACTTCACAGCAATTTTTTGGTGAACTCCCACCACTTTCAAACTCCAGTAAGGCTCTATTCTTCTTCTTTACTCATTTTAAACATTCTTTGCTGTTGGGGGTGGCCATTGTCATGGCCACATTAGCTTTTTTAGGGTTTCTTGAGTATACCCATTGGTTTGGGTGTTAGAGGGGTTTAAGAAGGTGGCCACGGGAATCCTGGTAGTCACTTATATCTATTGATTGACGCGAGCTACCTTGGGTGCCTAAACTGAAAGCAAAGTGTGGGTAGGTTGCCAAAATTTCGAGCTTTGACACTTGGTCGCTTCTGTTTCACGTACCTAGAGGCAAGCTTTTGTCATGTCTTCATCTAGCAACCACAACATAGATCGACTCTTTGACTCCTCGACGACCTCGATTGTTCACGGGGAAGTTGTCCCGAAATTTTTTGAGGACCTTTGAGTAAAAAGCTCAAACAACGATTTTACGGGCTCCTCGGACCATGCTTCGGTGGAGACTCTCCTACCAAAGAAGTCTCTAGTTCATAGGCCCTAGAAGGAACCAAGTTCCTTGATTAGGGTCGAGGATATTGAGCGCATAACAAGTATTTATGTGACTCAACTTCCCTTGAGGGCTCCAGGAGATTTCTCTCGAAAAAATCCCCTTATAGGCTGGGTGGCAATTTCAAATACCCTTTCAAGGTGTCAAATGTCTGTTCCCCCTCATTACTTTATTTCCAATGTTTTAGACAGGTTTGGCATTGCTCCCCTCAGTTGACGGGGAACTCATATATAATAATAGTAGACATGTACATAGCGTACATGATAGTTGATTTGGGCAAGCTATCTATAGAAGAGCTTGTCCACTTGTATAGGCTGAAAAGAGTCAAGACCATATGTACTATATTTCTAAGGCGAGGAAAATATAGTTTATCAGTTTAGTCAAGGTCCCAAAGAAAATTCCGAGCTGGGACTCACAATACTTTTTATATGAAGCCAAGGAGATCGACATTTTTGCTTTGGAAGATAGTAAGACTTCTATCCTTGTGTGCACAGAGAGTGTTTCCTAGTCCGACAAGCGAAATAACCTTAATTCTCTTTGTTTTGCAGTAAACATCGAGCAAAACTTTCTCCCTGAAGCGAGCTTAGAGCGGCTTCAGCGTTTTAGCGATCCCCCTAAAAGTAAGGGCAATGTTACTGAGCTCATCATGCTCTCTTGATTGAAAGTGTATTGCTTCTATGCGAACTCAGTGAAGTTTTGCACCATTTTTGAAAAAGGTAAGTGGTTCGTAGCTCACTGTTTTTATGTCCTTGTCTTGATAGGTCGCTAACGACTTGTTTTTTCTTTGCAAACATGTAGCCCGAAAAATCGAAACGCCTAAAGAAGAATGCACTAGCCCGTAAGGCTACTACAAAGCTATTGATTGTCCTAACGAAGAAACAACCTGCAAACACTACCGAGGCGGTTACGCAAGGTACCTCACGCTTGTTCTCAATCGTAATGGCAGCAAACTTAGGGAATGCCCAAATGCATAGAAGCCCGCGATTGCTTCCAAGGCAGTTGGGCGGAAGGATGGCCCTGAGGCACCTAAGAGCTCAGTGAAGAAGACCCTCGAAAAGCTAGAGGCTTAGGGAAGAAGAAGATGTTTGAGCAGCAAGATCGCCCAGGCAAGAAAAAGTCAACCTAGCAGTAGGGAGCTCGGGAAAACAAAAAGTTACTGAGCAACAAAGAGGCTCGGGTAAGAAGATCGTTGGGCAAGCTTGTGGCCTGAAAGATACCTTGGCCAAGAGCGCATCCAAGAAGAAAATTGTTCCAATGGGTGAGCCGCTCAATCCTATTGAAAATAGGGAGAGCTTGCCTCTATGACATGGTAGAGGGAAAGTGAATGAGGTAACTCAAGCTCGCTCGATGCACTAATTGATGGGTTCCCAAAGCACATAGGCATTGGAGCCTCGGTGGCCTGGGAGGCCATTTCGCCAACCTATGAGATGTTTAAGGATGCCCCTCCTCACAAGTAGCTTGCTTGCGCTTGTAGCTATGTCGCCAATGTATGGGTAGTTCACCTTTCTTACATTGTAGCTACGTCACGTTTAAGGACCTTCCCATTTGGGCCCAAGTGCCCCCGGGTTTGTGTTCTGCATACCTAGGATGACCTTTTTGAGAACTAGGCCACCCATCTCGAAGTCTTAGTTCTTGACATTGGAGTTGAAGTACCTTTTGGCTTGCTATTATAGGAAGCAAGCCTTAACTGCGACTTAGCCTAGTGTCTTTGATTAGATCTAGCCTTAGGCGGAGAAGATCTTCGTTTGTTTCTTAATTGAAGACTTCTCTCCAAAATGAACTAATCCCTACTTCTAGCAAGGCCATTGCTTTGCATCCATATGAAAGTGAGAATGGGGTTTCTCCTGTCGAGCTTCTGGCGGTTGTTCTGTAAGACCATAGGGCCTAAGGCAGTTCATCTACCCATCTTCCTTTGAGAGAGTTAACCTTCTTTTTGATGATATGCTTGATTAGTTTATTAACAGCTTCTACTTGACTGTTTACTTGGGCCAGTAGATAGCGGAGAAGCTTTTCTTGATTTCGAGCCTTTCACAAAACGATTGGAAGTCATCAAAATCAAATTGTTTCCCATTGTCGGTTATGATGGTATGGGGGATTTCGAATCAACAAATGATGTTTTTGTAGATGAAATCTTTCAGCTTGTTCGAAGTGATAGTGGCTAAAGGTTCGGCTTTTGCCCACTTGGTGAAGTAATCAACTGCGACCATTGCAAACTTGACATCTCCTTTTCCTTGAGGAAAAGGGCCTATCAGATCGATCCCCCAGATTGCAAACGGCCATGGCCTTGCTAGAGTGGTCAATTCTTAGGGTGAAGCTCACAAAATATCTATGAACCTCTAACATTTGTTGCATTTGCGTACGAAGTCTGTGGCATCGTCAAAGACTCTCAGCCAATAATACACCTGACGGAGTACTTTATATGCCAAAGATCCACCCTTGCATGATTTCCACAAATACCTTCATGGATTTCCTTCAAGACATACACTGCGTCTTTGTGATCAATACATCGCAAGAGCGGAGAGTTATAACCTTGCTTATACAACTTGTCATTGATAAGCGTATATCGAGCTAATTTTTCTCAAAGGGTCTTGGCTTCATTTCTTCCCTTGGGCAGTATCCCATCTCTCAGGTACACAGTTATTGCATCCATCCAAGTGTATCTCTGTCCTGTTACCAAGAACAATTCTTGTGATGCGAGATGTTGGGACTTGGAAGAAATATGACAAGAATCGAATCAATTGCTTCTTTGCTTATCGTTGAAGCTAGGCGAGCTAGAGTGTCAGCCACTAAGTTCTTCTCTCTCGAAATTTGTTGAACAGTGAAAGTCTTGAATTGCTCGAGTTCAGATTTTACCTGCTAGAAATAAGACGCCAGTTGTCCTATTTTGCTTGATATTCTCTGGAAATCTGGTAGACAATAAGTTGGGAGTCATTGTAGATCTTGATTGACTCTGCCCCCATTTCTTTGGTGAGGTAGATCCCCACGAGCATAGTTTCATACTCTGCCCCATTGTTCGAGACAGCAAACCCAAATCTAACTACAGCTCGGATTGGGTCCCCTTTAGGACTTTCGAGCAAGAACCTGGCTCCTACCCCCTTTTCATTCGAGGACCCATCTACGTACAAGGTCCACTGCCATAAACTATCAATTTTTGGCTCTATTGACTGACTTTCTTCCAAGGTGCTCACTTCTGGCAGGCTTATCTCCCCCTTGGGCTGATATGAGGAACTCTGAGATAAAATCAGCCAAAGCTTGTCCTTTAATTACGGTCCTTGGGATGTACTTGATGTCATGCTGACTCATATCCTTAGTCCATTAAATTAATCTACCCGATGCCTCGGGCTTCTGCATTATCTTTATCAGTGGAGAATTTTTCAAGACACGTATGTAGGGCGGCTGAAAATAGGGCTACAATTTTCGAGCGGTTATGAGGAGTTCATAGGCAAGCTTCTCCATCTTGGGATACCTTATTTTGGCATTAAGTAGCTGCTTGCTCACACAGTACACTGACCACTATACTCCCCCTTTTTTGCATACCAAAGCTGCACTGATCGAGGACTTAGATACCGATAAGTATAATAGTAGGGTCTCACCTAGGATGGGCTTTGACAACAAATGAAGCTGCCCTAAGTGTTTCTTCAACTCTTGGAATGCTTTCTCACACTCCTTTGTCCACCTAAAACCCTTGTTCCCTTTCAGTGTTTCGAAGAAAGACATGCACCTGTTTGTAGCTTGGGAAACGAACCTACTTAGTACGGCCACTTGCCCTGTCAGACTTTGAACCTGCTTTATACTAGCTGGGCTTTTCATGTTTAAAAGAGCTTAAATCTTGTCTGGGTTGGCTTTAATGCCTCGTTGATTTACAAGGAAACCTAGAAACTTCCCCAAGTTACCCCGAAAGCACACTTTAGAGGATTCAATCTTATTCAATCTTTTCTGAGGATGCTAAACTTTTCCCCTAGTTGCTCAATGTGGCTTTCGACGACCTTTGACTTGACCAGCGTGTCATCAATGTATACCTCTATTGTTTTGCCAATTTGCTCAGCGAACATTTGATTTACCAAACGCTGATAGGTTGCTCCAACATTCTTTAGGCCAAATGGCATAACCCTATAACAATAAATACCCCGGTCAATAATAAAGGAGGAGTGCTCTTCATCGGGTTGATACATCAGGATTTGGTTGTATCTCGAGTATGCATCCATGAAACTTAGTAATGTGTTCCCGACTATTGCATCTAATAGTTAATCAATTCAGGGCAGCAAAAAGCTATCTTTGGGATAGCCTTTGTTCGGATCATTGAAGTCGATGCAAGTTTGCCACTTGCCATTCAACTTTTTCACCAAGACCAGGTTGGCGAGCCAGTCTGGGTACTTTACTTCCTAAATGAAGTTGATGTTTAGAAGCTTATCAACTTCATCCTTAAGCGCTCTAGACCACTCAGCATCCATAGATCTTCTCTTCTATCTTATTGGTCAAGCCCCTAAGTCAACGTTCATTCTATGGCACATTACCTCGACGTTGATGCCCACTATGTCAACATGTACCTAAGCAAACATGTCGAGGTTTTTCTTTAGGAACACCTACCAAACTGTAGGCCTTGCTGCGGGCTCTTCTTCATGGATGCAAGGATCTATGGTGTCTAGTAATGGTTCAGGCTTTGGCTTGGACTCAGCAATGACTGTGGTTCTCGGTAGTAACCATTTTTGTGTAGCATAAATGGCCCGATTGTAACACTATCGAGAATCTTTCTTGCAACTTCTGATTATTGTGACCTCGTCTGGAGTTGGGAATCTCATTGCTTGGCCGTGCACTAGGATGAATGCGCTTGGGTCATCCAGGATCAGCCTTTTAAAATGACATTATAAGTGCTTGGGAAGTCAACCACTAAAAACTCAGTCATCGACATCCTTATCCAAGGCTCCTCCCCAAGAGTCAAGAGCAACTCGATTGCTCCCTTGGGGACTAAGCTATCCTTAGTGAATCTGTACAGTGGTGAAGGACATGCCCTCAAGTCTCGCTCAGTGAATCTCATCTCTCATAAAGCTCCCAAGAAGATGATGTTCGTTGCACTGCCATTATCGACCATTACCCTGAGTACTCAGGCATTACCATTACAATCACATCATGGTTGTGGTGAGGAGATTGTTTACACTCTCCTTGGTGAATCCTATCACCTCGCTTTCTTGTCTAGGCTGCTTCGGTAGCTTTTGCTCGCAGCTCATTACTTAGGGGATTGTGTTTGTTTGGCCTCCTACGCATATTGCTCACGAGAACGCTTTGAGCTCCTTGCAATGTCAGGCCCCCCGTAGATTATACCCACCAATACATCATTGTTTGGCTAGGTCTATTGGATCTAATTATTCTGCTCACTTAGATTTTTGCAAGCTGGCTCCTTCTTGACAAAGTCTTTCAAGTGGCCCATTCTGATCATATCTTCAATGACATCCTTCAGAGCCCGACATTCATTGGTGTTATGCCTAATGTCTTGGTGGTATCAACAGTATTTCTAGTGATCTCTTATGCCTGGTTCCTCCCACATTCTTTCTGGCTCGGGCAATCTCTTAGCCTCACGGGAGACTTCATAGATGTGAGCTACATCTTGAGTCAGAGGGGTTGTAATGTCTCACTAGGCAAGTATTCACTAAGTATCCTATAGAGAGAATCCAGAGAATTGCTAGTTTAAAAAGGGTGTTCATCTAAATTTTTTATCCTCCTTAATCTAGTTATAACACACCATTACACAAAGATTATTTCTCACATATATAAATCCACGTTAAATTTCTTCACTAAGACAGTGTGTGCAATCCTCTCGCCAGTTTGATGTCTCTTGACCACTACAACCTAATACTTGCAAAAATAAGAAAAGCAACAGGGTGAGCTATACATGCTCAATAAATAAACCAAATCTAACTATGCTCTTACTCCGCTGTCCCTATTTTTGCTATACGGCTTCTAAATTTCTGCTTGCTTTCTCTCTTTATTCTCAAGCGTACTACTTAGCAGTCTTCTATTTTTCTCAAACCTTTCTAAATCCTTCTAGGGCTGTACTACTCTTTATCATTTTATTTCTCTTCTCTGCTAGATTATAACTTTCTGTTTCTTTCTATACTCAACAAATCACTAAGTTTTCTTGCTATTTGTCATGTTTCTAATTTCTGTTCTTTTCTAGCACGTAACTAATTTCTGTTCTTTTCTAGCACGTAACTAATTTCTGTTCTTTTCTTGTATATCTCTAATTTCTTTTCTATTCTTGTAAGCTTCTATTTTCTTTTCTTTTCTATTCTCATGGGCTTCTATTTTCTTTTCTTGGCTAGTCAGACATGTAATAATAAAATAAACTCTTTAATCTTTGCATAAATGCACAAGATGCAATGCACATTCTCATGGGCTTCTAATTTTTTTAATTCTCTATTCTCATGGGCTACTATTTTCTTTTCTTGGCTAGTCAGACACGCAATAATAAAATAAACTCTTTAATCTTTGCATAAATGCACAAGATGCAATGCACATAAAATGTCTAATGCATATGCAAATGATCATGTTTGTATTCTTTCTGAAAATTCTTTTCTAATTCTTTCTGAAATTCTTTTCCTTTCTTTATGAAATTCTTTCTGTTTTCTATTTCTTATTCTATTTTTCTTTCTATTTTTTCTGTTTCTCATTCTATTTTTCTTTCTTTCTGAAACTCTTTCTATTTTTTGTTTCTTATTTTATTTTTCTTTCTTTCTGAAACTCTTTCTATTTTCTGTTCTAGTTTGCCGATCAGACTAGGCTAAGGCATGGATTTGGAACCCTAGCTGTGTGAGCATATTCTGAAATTCTTTTTGGGTACAGTCCTCATCCACATCTAGTTCTAGTGGACTGTACAATTCTGTTTTCTATTCTGAGGCCGCTCATTGATGGGGGTGTGCATGTGGGAAACTTCTGCATCTCTGTCACCACTAGCTAACGCAGCGAATGCTCACAGGTGCCCCATCACAACAGCCTTCTGAAAACATGCTATGTAAATCTGCAAAATAACTAGCTAAACATTTCCAATAGTTATAAAATTTCTGAAATATATGCTATGCTATGTCATGCATTTATATGTTGTCTATGCATGATCCCAAAATACGTGTTTGACTCTGGCATGTACTCTGTTAATTCTAAGGCTTTTATTTCTATACTTTTCTGGAAAGCCCAAAGTTCCATTCTAATAACACGCTTAACTTAAAAATTTTCTATTTTATTCTTTATTTCTGAATTCTATGCATCGTGTGTACGTACGCGATTCTAATAATTTTGTAATTCTTCAATTCTATCATGCTATGTAAAATGTACACGTACACAAGTACATTAGCTCTCACAAATTATACTCTTTTATAATTCTATTAGTGAGATATCAACTAGGGAATGAATTCTACATTTTGGGCAATCTAATTTCTTGTATAAAAAGCCATGCCACAACTTAGGTATTAAGTCTACTAACTTGCACAATTATGCTACTAGATTTTCTCAAACTTATATATCACATAACCATGTCATTAAACACCTCTCTAATATTTTTCTAATGTAACAAACATGCCTCGTACAACTTTCTAAATACAAATCTTAATGCCATAAATTTGCATTCTCATACATGACCATCAACTTCAATTGTTATACACGCCCTTCTTTCTTCTTTTCTTTTGGCTACATTCTATACATTATTCTATATTGCCATATTAATCATTGTAAATTCAATCTAACTTATGGCACAACATATATACTTTGGCTAAATTCTAATTTATTTCTAACATTCTTAACTAAACTTTTGGCCAATACAACCTATTCTCAAGATCTTCTAGCACAATTCTATAGCTTGTAATATATAATAAGGCATGAAAGCTATACTCATACCAATCAATTTCTAAAATGGTCATGTGTTTAATACATGAACCAAACTTCTATTTCTTTGATGTTTCTTTTGATATCTATACTTGGGAAAGCTTTTCTATTATTTATACAATAAAATCACTTATTACATATTGTTTGTAATTAATCTCAAAACAAGAAACAACAATATACTCATTTGGCCAAGCCATTATTTGGATGATCTATTAAATTCAAGTACACCAGCTTGAGAATTTATTATGGCATATTGATATGTCATGACATAATGTACCATTCTCTGCTATCAACAATGCCATATCAAAGTAACAATTTAACATGTAAATCCCTTCTAACACTTTCCCAAAGTCATAAATTTCACAATTTCTAATTTAATAACTAAATAAAATGTGCTATTGAAGAAATACTAAGGTTCAAGTAACTTGAACCATGCACTAAAAGCCATTTATCTCATCAAACTAACATGACCAAGTGATATTCTAAATTTTGGCATAACAAAATGCACTCTTGAATACTAAAATTTACACTTGGTTAAGCCTAACATAACCTTTCAACTCCAATTCTTTCATTTCTCTAACAATTTCTTCAATAAGATTTAACAAACTCATGCATGTATTTCTCTTTGAATTTTCATCAACCAATTCACATGCACATGCAAATACTTAGTTGGCCACACTTCCACATCTCTCCAAATCCACCAAAATTGCAAAAACTCACAAAATTTAACTTCAAATCTGGCCAGATTTAACACTTCAAAATTTCATCAACAATTCTTCCATATTTCATCCATAATTCCACCAAATCACCACATACAACTGAACTACTTCTCATGGCTAGAATTTTACACATCATTCAACATTAAAACAGCCAATAATTCTCACCATTAAAACATACAAGAATCAATCTACACAATTATTGCTCAAATCAAAACTAAAATTGGATTTACTTACCTTGAATTTGTGCAACAGTAATGATATAACCTCCCTTTGCTAAAATTCTCTTCCTTTTGGACCTAAATCATATAAAACCATACGAATTTAAAACTTTAAAGTTTAATCACACACCTTTGTGCTAGAATCTTACCTTTGGATGCTCTAGGATTGAAAATGGGAATATATATTCCCATTTTGCCCTTGCACTTTTATGATAATTCCAATTACGCCATATGTGCATTTACCAATATACCCTCACTTTCAATAGATTTAACACATGTTCTTGGTCATTTTGACTCCCCACTTTTTTATCTAGTTGTAAGTGAAAAGACCATTTTACCCTTATTCTTTAATTTATTTCTATTACTTTACAAACACGTATTTATCTCGGCATCACATCACATGTATTGTCCATAACCTTTCTATCACTCTATTCTCATGGCTACCACACTTAATACATTATATTTATCATACTCACTTTTCACTTGAACAAGTGATTCTGTGTGAAGTGACCATTTTGCCCCTATTGAAACTTTTATGGAATTCCTTTATACAACTAGTTAAATATATTCACTATGACTATAAAATAATCCCTACCATATTTTTGAATGTGGGTATTATAGGGGTGAACTCTGAATATCGCAGAAAAGGTTGCCTTTCCTCGCAGTTTTCTGTTTTCTGTCTCTTTTGGAACCTGTTTTGGTCCTTATCATTACTATCATGGCCCCTCCGTTTGTTTGTTTGGCGATCTTGTCACTTGACTAAAGCTCTTCTAGGAGAGCTTCTAGCTGAGGCGGGTAACAAGCTTTCTACTCGCTGATGTTTGGCGGCCATTTGATAGAACTTGGCCAAGCTCACATGGTCTTCGCTTTGGAGCTCTTTTCATAGCTCCATTGTGGCCTTATTCTTGCTATTAGCAAAGTCCAGATCGATTCCTTAGGTGCATCTGTGACCTTTGCTTGTTCATTCTAGAAACTTCATTAAGTACGAGGTCAGGGTTTCATCTCTTTCCTGACAAATATTGCTCAGATAATTGAGCGGCATTGCGAACTATCTCCTCACTTGGAATTGTTGTAAGAACAGTGAGAAGAACTGTTGTTGTAATACTTTCTTTCTAGCTAGTATACTCATAAAATAATCAATAAAACTCAATAAATATATATATATATATATATATATATATAAGAAAAAATACACATATAAACGAGTAATAAATTATGGGCCCATATTTAATTTTTCTTTATATACAAATATTTACAAAATATTCTCAAAATAGCAACTTGACAGTGTAGCCCAATCCCTTCCACTGCGTGACGTTCTGAGTGACCGCAACTCACCTATTACCTGTAAAAACATTAAAAACAATGGAGTGAGCATTAATTGCTCAGTAAGTAAACCCGCTATGCTACCCTTCTCTCTCCGTTGCTTAAATTTTGAATTTTCTTTTCCTTACATCTCATTTCCTGATTATTCTCTATTCTTCCTCTGTTCTACTCTCTATTCTTTCTCTATTCTTTCTCATTCTTTCTCTGTTTTTCTCTAAATTTTCTAATTTTTCACTACTCATGATAATGAGCATGGTAGTATGCATATTTATGACGCAAATGCACAAATGCATAGATTTTGCATTTTCTTTTCTATTTTTCTTATTCTGTTTTCTATTTCTTATTCTTTATTTCTTTATTTCTTTCTTTCTTTCTAGTCTTTCTTTTCTTTCTTTCTTTCTATTCTTTCTTTCTTTCTTTTCTATTATTTCTTTCTTTTCTATTCTTTTTTTTTTCTTTCTATTATTTTTTTTCTTGCCAATTGGACTCGGTTGAGGCATGGATTTGGAGCCTTGGCCGTGTGAGTGAATTCTCTAATTCTGGGTACAGTCCTCATCCACAAGCACTTCTAACGGACTATAAAATTCTTCTTTCTGAATTCTGAGGCCGCTCACTAAAGGCGGCGTGCATGTGGGACTCTGTCACTCATAGGCTCCCCATCGCAACAACCTTCTCTTTTTTTTATCTTTTTACACTTCTTTAACTAAAATTTCAGATTTGAATATCTTAATATTCTCATTTCTTTCTATTTTCTCTTTAACATATTTTAATGCTTTTTCATGCTTTTATGAAGATATATGTATATAGATTGTTTCATGCTTATAATTCTTTCTAAATGCAAGGAGTCCATGTAGCATAAAAATAAGTTTCTCTCTACCATCTACAAACTCATATCAATTCATAAATGAATAAAACTCATGCATACACTTCTCTTGGACATCTCATCAAACATATTGCATGCATAATCAAACTCTAATTTGACTACAATTCTATCTCTTTCTCAAGGCACCAATATTTGGAGTAAAACTCCCTTAAACAATTACTAAACCTGTCCAAAACAATACACTCCCAAAAATTCTACTCAACTCTTTTTAACTTCAACCAAACTTTAATTAATCGTCATACAACCAAAACCACTTCTCATGACTAAATTCTATTCATCAATAATCATCAAACTCATCAATAATTCATCAATTTCATCAACAATTCTCAAATCATAAGCATATACATGTATGTAAAATCTCTACACACTTGATTTCTCAAATCATAACTTGGGTGGGATTTACTTACCTTTGATATGAGCAATCCAACCCCTTTTAGAATCTTCTTTGATCACACTCTCTTCTTCTTAAATCCTATGAGCACAAACCATCAAAATTCAACACTTTAAAAATGAAAAATCACTTCTTAGTGCAAGGATCTTACCTAAAGTTGCTTGGGATTGAAAATCCACTCAAAAAGACCCAAAATCTATGAATTCTTTTGAAAAAGAAGTGATGAAATTGAGAGTATTTGGAGGAGAAGTGGCGTGAAAATGGGTTGAAGAGTGGCTAGGGTTTCACTCTTCAATCTTTGATATAACATAAAAATATATATAGTTTCCCATTTTTCCCTTGCACTTTCTTTAAAATTCCATCTATGTCACTTAGTCAATTACCATAATGCCCTCATTTTTATTGCATTCTCCATGAAATTCTATCTCTTTTCACTCCCCACTTTTTCAACTAATTTTGAGTGAAAAGATCATTTTACCCTTAATGCAATTTTAAGGCATTTTCTTCACATTTTCTCAAAATAACATTAGCAAAATTCAACTAAAGGTATAAGACCATAAATTAAATTACGTACCTCCATGTGAGCATTACAGTTGCCAAGACTATATTGAGTTCGCCTTGAGCCTCTTGTACCACCTCTTGGCATCCCCTACTAAAGTGACCGCAAAGCATCGGCACTTTACCAAGTTAGAGACCTGATGCAGCTCCATCAAGTCATTGAAAAAGTCTAGGTGGTCTTTGGGATCCTTGTTCCCATCTAACTTGCTCTCTGGTGCTCTAAATCCCTGGGAAAGTGGGGCTTGGCGAACTTCCTCCATGAACAAAGAACTCAATATCTCTTCCGCCGAGTTATTTTGGTGGGCTCTTAGATCATCGAGCATTCTCTGCACTCGATCTAAGTCTTCTCCATGAGGAGCATTCTAGTTGCAAGCTTTGTTTAGCCTAACCTTGAGCAAGTGAGCTTAGAGATCAGTTTCTTGTGAGCTTGCTCTGTCGTGCGCATCAATGCTCGAGGTGGAGTCATGATGGTTAGGATACTAAGTGCTATCATGCTCCTTAATATGTTGCTTGCGACGTTGGTTAAAACCAAAACATTGGTTGTTGCTAGATTGGAGAGCATAGGTAATCTTGCAAGTTTGTGAGACTTGAGCTCGTCCTTGGCGTGGGTTAAAACCGGCACACTGGCATTGGGGATATTGTCGAGCATCCCTTGGGCGACCATTGCCTTCATTCTCCCCCATAGGCTGCTTGCCCAGTCACCTCCCGAGGTTAGTTTGCCTGCAAGACTCATGCTCTTGATTGGAGGTCGCCCGACAATGTCGAGGGTTTTGGTCGTTCCGCGATGCTAACGAACCTTATTAGTCGCTGACAAACATACAAAGTTTAATCCTTTGCAAGTGCATGAATCGTAATCGCAACATAGTGCACAAGTAAGGGTCGATCCCACAGAGACTGGAGGTGTTCTCGTGATCCTAGTAACTATGCCTTGATGAATTAAAACGAGAATTGAAATAAAGAAAACATAAAAATGACATTTAAGTAAATCTAAATCTAACTATATAGAAAGAATCCTAGGGCTCTAACTACATCATAATCATCAGGTTACTTGTTCATCATCAAACTATCGTTCTCCCCACTCCATTCTAGGGTTCGTACATTATCGGGTTCAACCTAGTACTTTCATCATTCAACTAGCTAGTGGTGTATAACATAGGCTAAACAATGAAGGAACCAATTCGCATAGACACAAATCATCCATTCATGGAGCTAATCAAGATAGGCACGATGTCTCTCGTTTCTAAGATATTATCGCAGCCATTCGAAATAACCTAGTGTTTCCATCAACTAAACTAGCTAGTGGCATATATCCTAGTCTAGTAACGAAAACCTATTAAGCGCAAGACGATCCTAAAGACAATAACCAATCTATACCCTAGTAGGGCTACAAATCATTCATTCCATACCCAGTCTTGTCTCATACAATCAATCAACTAACATCAAGGTTGATTAGGCCTTACTATCAACTAAAGATTGAATTAAATGCAATGAATGAATCTAGAACATAATAGAATGGATCAAATAAATAGAATAACAATAAAACAAAAGCCTTCAATTAGATTACATCAAATCCCTAGAAAACAAAATACAACACAGAGGAAAAGAAACAACAATAACTGGAACCATAATCATGAAGAACAAAGGGGGAGGAAAGGAAGAGAACCTCCTCTCCTCTCTAAGCTCCACCTTTCCAAGAAGCCCTGAATGTATTCTCTCCAAGATGTTTATGTAAAACCTAAAAAATCCGTAAAAATGGACTAAAGCTGCCTTTATATAGTTTTAAGATAAAATGGCAAACTTGTAAATACTGGTCACCGAATTAGGGTTGGAAATGCGACATTTTTACATTCTGCACGATTTGCGCTGCGGCCTAGTTTATTTGTGCCAAGGCTCAGTTGAATTGCGCCCTGGCGCATTTGAATTAAGTTGTGGTGCGGTTTTGATGATTTTTTCTATGGCAAAAACCCTATGACACCACAGCTGAGATGAATTGAGCTGCGGCGCAATTTGGATTTCGTCAACTTTATGCCGCAGCTTAGAAAAGTGTGATGCAACTTAAAAGCGGAATTTCACTCTTTTTCTGCTCACCTTGATTTATCCGCACTCGACGGGTCCAGGATGTCTAAACACCAACACAAGCACAAATAATCCATCTTTTTTTTTTTTTTTTTTTTTTTCTGAATACTTGAAAACACAACAAAACCCATGATTCTAAGAGATAACAAAACAAGTAAGGAAACTCATCCTAAATAATGTGTTAAAACTTGAATTTCTTATAATTTCACCCCCAAATCACAAAATGAATATGCATTTCCAACACTCAACAGTCGTCAGCAGAATCTTTCCCTCCCAGGGGAGTAACTTCAATGAAGCATGGTTGATCAAGGTTCCGATTGGCCGACTACTCATTTCTTATCTCCAGCACATTCTATTGCACCACTTGTGTGACCATCGCCCTTATCATCTCCATCAAGGCCATTCTTAGGATTAGATCCTGCCCCCAACTAATTTGCAACCTGCTTCAATGGCAGTATTGGTAGGTAGTGCCGAGCGATGTCTTGATGCACCTCTTGGTGGGTGGCTTCCACATTGTCATGGTTTTCGGTTGTGGTTTTTGATTTGGTATGAACCATTGTAAGCTTTGAGTGATCAGGTCACTGATACTATTTGCCAAAAATTTTGAAAGTAGGCACCCCCGACCGGGGGCCGGGGGGGAATGGGGCCTTCTTCTAGCGCGAAAATGTTGTTGCAAGAATTACACCAACTAGAGTGATCCGATTGACCTTGGTAGAACCAGAATTGATGTGTGCATGATTAAAGATAACCAGCAATGCAATATGAATGCAAATGCAAAGCAAGTAAAGAACATTAAAGGTTTTTAAAGTGGTTCGGCAAGTTTAGATCTTGAGCCTACATCCACTATTTTTCTTATACAAGATTTTTACAAAGAAAAGAGCAAAATTAAAGGAATTACAATTAAGATTAAAATTCAACTCCGATATTCTTGCAATTGAGCACTAAGATCATACCATTATTGCTATTGATCCAATCTCTTCCGAAATATTTGGGATCTGAGCTTATTTGTGATTTGCTTGAAAAACTGTTGAGATTGGTCGAGCTATATCTCAACGAGCTTATGTTGGGTTGGACACGTGTCGAGCCGAACTGATTTTGGGTCGAACTATAATCTCACAGAATTTTGACTTTTCTGAGCTTAATGGAAAAATCACACACAACAGAATATAATGCAGCTTGGTTGTTATTTAATTTATCTTTGTTTGCTTTCATGGGATGAATTTTGAGTAATAAATCAACTTTTGACATTTATTAACATTTCTTTTAAGCGTCAGGTTTAGGCACTAAAGAGTAGAGATTAGCATATGTTCTGTTTTGTTTAATAGTTCTCTAAAATATATTAAATTTAATTTTTTCTCAATAAATTATGATACTTTTAAATAAAATTGGGGAGGACTCGAAGTTGTAATAATAACAAAACATAAACGATGATAAGAATTCACCTGGTTTAGCTAAACTAAATACAGTATGTTTAATAAAAATTAAAGTATTGATTTCCCACAAAAAAAAGCCAAAAATCTTTTAATATTTAAATATCTTTAGGTGATAACCCAAAAGGAAGAATAATATTGTTACAAGTAAGATTAAATTTAAAAAAAAAAAAAAGCAATTAAACTCATATTCCCAAACCCAACAAAAGCTGGAAGCAACCAGAACTACATATAATAGATGTTGGCTTTAGAAAATATTTTCGATGTAAAACATGATTAAGCTATTAATACTTGAACATAGATCATTCAGCCCAATATAATTTATATCATCGATAAACTAAAAATTAAGAACAAATGATATATTATATATTGCAAGCAAAAAGTACAAAAAGAAATATAAAACTTTCGTCAAAAATACGAATCAAATGAATGGAAGATAGTATTTGCTTCTACCACCATCATCTTGCTCTTCATCAACAAATAAATCTCCAAAGTCGGCACACTCATAATCATTAGTCACACCAGGAAAAAACCGCTTCTACAAGAGCTGAATTTGCTGCAATGTCTTCAGTAACATCATTATCATTCATAGGTATTGTGGCTTGCGATTCTACTCATTCTTGACAATTTTGAACCTTGAAGAATTTATCAGACCCAAGATTCTCATCAAACGTCAGCTTCAATGGTGGTCCACGCTTCAGGAGTTCAGAAAGAATAACTACACAGAAAACAACAATGAGTCAGTGAATTATCAAGAACAAATAGTTTTGGAGCGGATCATTATCAGTGTGAATTACGCAGAATGTAAAGTTTCCAATTGTAGTTGGCAAAAAACTATCCTAAAGACAGTAACCTAATGATGCAGGACATAAATGCAAATGGGTATTTAGTTCTTATCTTCTACTTTTAGGATTGAGTATTTGAGTCCTTGGTATCCCTTTCTTGATTTCTCTTTCTCCTCTTAACCTATTAATTTCTCTCTATCTCCCTATATAGAATCCTATACTATCTATCTATGTTATTCTTCTCCTCCTCTTATCACCCAAGGAGTAAAAATATTATCTACTGGACATTATAATTACCAGGAGTTTTGTCCAACATTTCACAACATCAAGAATCTCCTAGAAAATGGTTAAACGGCACATCCACAAAAAAAAAAAAAAAAAAAAAAAAAAAAAAAAATTTGAATGAACTGACAAAACATATGCTACAATGAAATCTATACAGATTTGAGACAGGTCTAGATCTAAATAATTGAGACTCATAGCTTAGTTAACAGCCTATAACTAAGCAATAAGATAGCACTGTTTGATAACCTTGGGGGGATCTTATCCGAGTCCATTTTCAAACCATGCTACTTCATAGATTTCAATGGAAATTTTTTTTGGGTAAGTATTTTAGTGGCAATTTGAAATCCCATATTGACCAAATCTCCATGGATCATCAATACAGCAACTGCATATGTAACAGCAGATCATATTTCTCTTGACCACAATGTTGTCATGTCAACTGTTCCAACATATAGATCCCATTGACCCGCCCCAGCTGTGCATCCATATTCTTTAAGACTTTATAGTTAAAAACCTTCTCTAATGCTCTTCTTGCTTTGTCTTCATCAACTATATCTGAAAGAGCACATGCTCGTGCATGACTACATTAGAGACACACCTGGTAAGTTCTAGTCTTATCAGATTTGAACTAAAAAGAATATATATTGAGAAAAAGAAACATGTGAAACATTATAAATAAATCAAGATTTATCAGGCCAAGATATTTGAGAATATCAATGAATGAAGTTAATCAGTTGCAACATACCATCTTCTAGTAAACTGATCAGCTTGAATAGATGAACTTGAGCAGCTACCATTATTTTCATAGTTGAAGTAAGAACCATTCCACAATTTCTCATATACAACTTTTGCTTACTGAAATTTGCACCAGAAATAAACCTCAAACCCTTGAGACCTACTTCATGTGCAAACGCCGACGTAGCCTGCAATGCTGCCACCTCCACTATATGCACTTACAATAGAAACAGATTATGTATTATATGTCTGATTAGGGAAGCCATCATTCTCAATCATCCCCATGACTATCTCTATCAAATTCGAACAAATGAAAGGGTTTACTGAACCTTCTTCTTAACGTAACCAAAATAGAGTATATGGGTAGCTGGATGAACTTTTGCAGAATTCTACTCTAAAAAAAGTTTAATACTCAATAAATTTTTATCAAGTAAACTTTAATTTTGCTTTTGGAACGGAAACTAAGGAAGTTGGTTCAAACATTCACGTTAATTTTTTGCCTTAATTAGTAACTACATGACTAAGGACATTGTACATTCAGTTGGCTTCACATTTCTCTCTACCATCTTATGAAGGAGTTCAACAACTTTTGGTACCTTATTATTCTTGAGGAAACCAAATATGAGCGTATTAAATGTGACTACATTTGGAGCACAACCTTTTTCCTCCATATATTAACTCATTTGCTTTTTCTAGTTGTCTATTTTTACATAGTCCATTGATCAAAATGGTATATGTTACAACATTTGGCACTAGGTTTTCATAAAGACGGAATTTCTTAAATAGGTCCCAAGCAATTTCGAATCTTTCTATTTTACATAATCCATCAATGAGGGAACTCAAACCTACAATGCTAACTGCAAACTTATTCTTTACTAGAGTATTAAACATTTCCACCGCTTCCAAAAACACATCCATTCTTGCAAAGTCTATCAATGAAAATGCTGTATGTCCAAGAATCAGGTAAAACACCATTAAGTTGCATCTCACCAACTAAGTTCCGTGTATCTTTTACATTGCCTTTAACAAAAAGGCCAGTTAACAAAGTGTTATACATAATCACATTAGGCCCAATTACTTCATAAATCATCTTTCGATAAAGATAAAGAGCTATGTTGACTTCTTTATTCTTGCAATACCAATTGATTAAAGTATTGTAGCAAACAACATTAGGTCTATACCCCTTTCTAGTTACATAATAAAATAACTCCTTTGCATCACCAATTCTATCTGCCAACCAATAACCAATCATTAACATGCTGTAAGTATAAATGTCAGGAACCACACCTCTCTGAATCATATGTTCCAAAACAAGTGTCTTGCCTTCTCAAGCAATCCAACCTTACAAAAACCATCAATTATAATACTACAAGTAACAACATCTGGCCTACAAATAACTTCGGATTTTTTATTCTCCTTTGCCATTTCTTCATGTAACTTAATAGCAACATTTATCTTCCTTGCTTTACACAATCCATCAATCAAAGTCCCATAAGTAATCGTATAAGGCCTACAACCAACAACAGCCATTTTCTTAAACAATTCCGTTGACTCCATTATCTTTTTCTCTACACACAGACCTTTAATCAAACAATTAAAAGTCATAGTATTTGGGCTAAAACCCAACTTCAACATCCCCCAAAAAACCGTATAACCATTAGAAATCCTTTTCATATTACACAAGCAATTAATCAAAATATTCAAAGACAAAATCTAGAGACAACTCAGTTGAATTCAACCTCTTATAAAGCGAAATCACTTCATAATAATGTTGCTTCTTAGCCAGTGCACCAAACAATATATTGCATGATGACATTGGAGAAATGGGTTGCGAATTAATCATGTAATCAAAAAAGTAAAGAGCTTCATTGAATGTAAAGTTACCTGATCGACAAATTTCTTTGAGGAATTTAGCAAGTGAGGATCGTTCAAGGGCTTTTTCGAAAGAATACAAAACTTCATTTTTAGGGCTTAAGGTTGTGAGGCTGTGTAAGCGAGTTAACAAAAATAAAACATTAACTATCAAAGATGGGTTTGGGGAGATTGAAGACGAACGAAATGGGGATCTCAAAGCCATGTATGAAGAGTGTCTTTTTGTGACTCGTTTTTCGGGAAAAATTAACTCCCCGGACATCCCAAGTTTCCATTTAACAAAATGACCCTGAAAATCTTTTTGATTTTCTTTTTTATTTAGAAAAGCTGACGTGGCAAAGTTAGCATTCATTAAACATGTAAAATGGGTTAAGCTGAAAAGATTTAAACGTATGTGGAAAAAATCATAATTAATGAAAGTTATTGAAATTTTGAAATTTAAAAATGAGCCCCACCCATCCAAAATCGCTTAATAGAACGTATTAGGCAAAAAACGACTGACGAACCCTAAACCCTTTCTCTGCAAATTCTGGCGACTATGGTCCCACATTCTGGCAAATTTTCAATCTATTTTCAATCCTAAACCTTCCTAACACAAAACCATGGCTGACATTCACAAAGAGGAGGAAAACCCAACCCCACTTCGAATTGTAGACTTCGGCGGGGCGAGCAGTTCAATGGCTATCAAAGATGACTCTCCGGCCGACCATTCGATGAGTGAAGGTGGTCCACAGGTAGAGGAGATGATGGCGGCAAAAGAACAGGGAGAAGAATAAGAAAGCAGTTTTGAAGAGGGGGACACTAGCGAGAATTCAGGCGAGAAGGACGACACCGGTGAAGAAATGGTATGTATTTTTCCTTGTTTTTTTGAATTGATGAGAAAATGGATTGATTTGTGCGAATTTGGGGGAGATGTGGTTGTGGCCTTTTGTCGAGCAGTTGGCAGACATTGGTGGATTGACTTTGTTTGGGTTCCAGAGGATGGGGGAAGGCAAGGGAGGCCGTAGGGAGGTTGTACACCATGTATAATTTGTGAGATATTGAATGTGTGATTTTATTTCGGCTTATTTGGGATTATTAGACAGTTGTTTCTAGGTGTGTGCATTTGATTGAAATTGTGTACTAGTGTTTTTGGAAAGTGGCAGCCTTGTCCAGAGGTGCAGCTAGATTGCTATAGTGTTTGTAGATTCAGGGAGTTTGCAGCAGCAGTAGTTTGCAATTTTTTGTGCTTGCCTAGGGATGTTGCAGGTTGTTTAGGGTTGGCTAGTTGTTTTTGCTGTTTCTATAGTGCTTTTGCTGGTTGGAATTGCTGTAGTAGATTTTTGCACTTTTTTGTTTATAAGGAATTTTTGGAGGGACAGAGGTTTCTCCAGAGTTACAGCTTGTCTACTGCATTTGGTGGAGGTCTGGGAGATTCTTGCAACCTATTTGGTGTTGTGTAATATTGGTGGGTCTTGGTAGTTTCTTTTCCTGGAAATGCAGCCACTTTGTTGCATGTTTGCTAGTGGTACGGGGCCTAATGTCTATAGTTTGTGTGGGGAATGAGATTGGGGGGGGGGGGGGGGAATCCCCACAATTCGGGGATTTTTCCCCTTAGTTCGGGGCAGGGACAGGAATTCCCTATCATCCCTATAGTGGGGACGGGACGTGGACGGGGAATGGGACATCTGGCCTCGTTCCACCCTGTTGCCATCCCTACTTTTATGCAATGCAAGAACCCAAGTGGTTTAATGTGAGTTAAAGCACCCCATGTAGGACACATCATGATAAATTCCTTTGATTCAATCCATGTTTCTATGGTTATTGCAGTGAACCAAATGAGCATACCCCTAGACCATCAAGAATCCATGAAAGGTGCTGTATGTGCTGTAATAAGAGATTTTATTCGCATGTAGAGCAAGTAATAATATTCAAAAGTAACAAGTTTTTTGTGTGATTAATACTGTTTTTCACTCAAAACATTAGGCTAAGACATAATTTCTATTATCTCATCACTGACTAACAAACATTGGCAAATTGAAAGCTTTAACAAGTGAAAATCCTAAATCCACACCATCTCCCCCATGAAGAACAGAACATCATATTCCTTACATCAGTATTTTCATATATAATATCACAAAATCCAGGTAATACTGCGCGCGTTGTGCAAGGGGTTGCATGATTGTTTGCATAGATTTTAGAATTTAGTGTGAAAACAAAATTAAATATGTATAATTTGGAGATAGATTACATAAATATTCATTAGAGCTTGCCGATAGAACAGAAAACTAATAGCCGAAAGATTCATTAGTTCTAAAAAGCAGGATATACCTTGGACAAAGCATGCATAACACCTTCCATATGATTGATGTCAGTATATGATTAGGCAGCTTATTATTAGAAGAAGGTCACTACTTTTAGGTTGGCTCACCGTGACTACTCAACTTTAGACCATAATTTCTAAATCAAATAGAACCAATGAAACCACAGAAAACCTTTTTTTTTTCTTTTTTTTTTCTCATACACATGAAAAGATTAGTTGAAAAGTTGATTGTATGATACTTTTTCTTTGTTACAAAGTATGTTGGTAGCCTATTAGTTGTATGGGTTTCTTTTTTTTTTTTGCTAATATTTAGTTTATATCGACTGTGCAGGTTTTCCAGAGCGTAAACTATAAAGACTATGGGTTGGAAGTAGTCAACGATAAGGTACCCTACTTCCCTATAAGGGTAACAGTTAGGTCTAGTTGGCAAGTTTTTACAAGAATAATGGAGATTTTAAAGGAACTGGGGAATGGTGTAGATTGATTCAAAGCAACTTGTTTCGGTCATTTTATGAAAATGGGAGAAAATTGGAAAAAGGCGTTCTGGGGGCAGGGAGTGCATTATATGTTGATGCACTCAGTTAAAAGCAAAAAAAAGAAAGAAATGTGGTTCGTGGTGGATGGGAAGCCACTACGTTTTGGGATGATGGAATATGCCTTGGTGACAGGCTTAAGATGTGGGAAATTTCCAAAAGCGGCAGAGCAAGAGGCAATAAAGAACAGTGGGGCAGCCGTAACATTCGCTAACAAGGTTTTGGGGGAGAAAACGTCTATTATGGGGCGTGATTTAGAGAAAGGGATAGAAGAAGGTGGGGATACCTCTTCGGAGAGGTTCAAAATGTGCCTGGTATGGTTCGCGCATTCGATCCTAATGGTTGCTGACTCAACAAAGTCGTTAATATGGATTGGGTGAAGTATGCAACCAACTTGAACTTCTTTAATGCTTATCCGTGGGGATGGGCATCATTTACGCAAACCATGAACTCCCTGCAAGGAAAAGACATGGCTTTAAAGCAGTCCCAATTTGTCGGTCAGAATAGAGCAAGCACATACAATTTGTTTGGCTTCCCATGGGCAATGCAGGTAAACATTAGGGGCTTTTTTTTTATATTTTTTGTATTATATGTGTTTTAATTATAATATGGACTATTTTGTTACAATGTAGGCTTGGATGTATGAGGCCATCCCTGTCTAGCTAAGGCGAGGGGGGGGGGGAGGATGAAGACTTCGGATGAGACTTCATCCGAGCGACCACAATTTCCTAGGATGTTGCGATGGCACATCGAGAAGTGTACCTATTGGGATTACGACAAAATAGACATGGAAATTCAAGTAGCTGGGGTAAGATTAAAGGATTAAGCTTTTCAATATGCACTTGCTTTTAAATGTGGCTTAAAACTGATTGATTTTGTTTCTTATTACAGGGAGTCATCCGTCACTTCCTCACCGCTACTAAGGGTGAAGTGGAAGAGGACTATGTCACATCCTTCGAAGCATTGGAGGATGAAGCAGATGAAAGGATAGACCGCCTAATGCGGGACCTAAAAGGGGTCATGCATGTGAGTGCAGCTACAGGGCCACTACTTTAGAATGTTGGTGACACTGAGGATGATGAAGCTCTAATCGGCGAGAAGGAGGAGGTGGAAGAGGAACAAGTTCGTACGCCTCCACCCAATTGGAAAACTAGTCAACAAGTACCGCTTTGTCGAGGCATCAGGGTCGGGAGAATGAGGTGGTTGACCTCATAAATGGTCTGTTTGAGAGTTTTACAATAGCCGTTTATGAGAAGTTTGAGAAGATGGAAGAGCGGATGAAAATGGTGAAGGAGAAAGTTAAGAAGGTGGCAGAGGCAGTTGGTAGGGTGGAGGAGGAAGTTGGTGGAGGATTGAAAGCGATTGAAGTGCAACCTGAACTGAAAAGACAGAGCCGAAAGAATAAGTTTGTCAAATCTCCTTACATCGTAGCAACGTATGGAAGGAAAAGGAAAATGAAGAAAAAATTGAGGAAGTCCAAGAAAGTGGAGAAGCGAAAATGGAGGAGGTTAAGGAGGTTGGTGGATTAAGTGGGGAAGTGACAATGGAGGAGGGTGAGGCGGCACGCCAAGGAAGTGGGGATATGCAAATGGAGGAAAGGGGAGGAAGTGGACAAACGAAGGTGGAGGAGTTAAAGGTTGATTTATATAGGCCAATAGAGGAGGAAAATAAAAAACTCTTCTATGCCTATTACAATGAATCTGGAAGTGATGCCTATGTGAAGTGCAAGACTGGGGATTATCCCCGAGACTGGTTCGAAAAGATGTTAATGATGGGTAGGTGGCTTGACGACTCGGTGAGTTATTTTCCCTTATTTTTTCCTTATTTTTGCTTATGTTTTCCATGAGGTATTGTATACTTATCATGTTGTTTTTATTTGATGCAGCACATCGATGAGGTATTGGCACTCATGAGGCTACGACAAAGTAGTACTGGTGAGATATTGTATCCTGATTATGGCATCACCAATATGGCCTTTAGCCAGATGCTAGTAACGACATACGAAACTTTAATGAAAAAGGCCACTAGTAGAGGTACAGCAAAAGGAGGCAAGCGAAAAAGATTGGGCACAGATGACTTCGACGATGTCCCTGATGATTTTCAGTTTGATGACAGGATCATGTAGTATGTATGGGGGGAAAGGCCCAAACATGGCCATAGCTGGGCAAAGGTTAAAAGAGTATACTGCGTCTTCAACATCAAGGATATGCACTGGATAATTGTCGCGCTTCTAGAGGAGGGCTTGCTAAACATCCTTGACTGCAACCCAAGGATTTGTTAAGATAGGCAGTTGGAGACGAAGGTGGAGCCACTATGCATATTATTCATGCTGCTGTTGCATGAAAGCAAGATGTTTCAACACTTCAGTGATGAAGTACTAAAGAGAAAGTGGCCAGTCAAGCGCCTTCCCGTCTCAACAAATAACTCAAGGTAAAATTTGTATAAAACTTACATAATACAATTGTTCTATAAACTAATTCGAATGCTAATTTCTTTTTGCTATTGTAGTGCTGATTGTGGGGCATATGCACTGAAATTTATTGAGTTCGACATGACCAACACCCCGATGGACGACTTGAATGACGAAACAATGAGCAACTATCAGGAGCGCTAAGCTGTTGAGTGCTTCTAGGGGCATATGGATCCTTTTTGAGTTACCATAACCCAATCCAAGTCATTGTTGATGCTGTCATCAAAAGGTATGGAAGTTGGAATTTGAATGTTGTAGTTTATGTGATGTTGATACTTGGGTTGTGGTGTTGATGCTGCAGGTGTGCAGGATAATTTTGCAGGTTGTTGGCAAACAATGAGAGGAAACTTCTCAAAGTGGCTTGGGGTGTCACAGTTGGCTGCTAGCAAGGCATCTGCAATCAAGACTACTGGCAAGGCATGATACCAAACAATGATCTTAGACAGTGATTATGCTGAATTCAAAAATTTGTCAAAGTGGCTTGGGGTGTCACAGTAGGCTGCTGGCAAGTCATCTACAATCAAAGCTACTGGCAAGCAGGAGGCATCTACAATCAAGGCTATTGGGAAGGCATGGTATCAAACAATGATCTCAAACAGTGATTATACTGAATTCAAAAACTTGTCAAAGTTCCTTGGGGTGTCACAGTAGGCTGCTAGCAAGTCATCTGCAATCAAGGCTATTGGCAAGGATGAGGCATTTACAATCAAGGCTATTGGCAAGGCATGGTACCAAACAATGATCTCAGACAGTGATTATATCAAATTTGAAAACTTTCAATTACATTGATGTGTCTTATTTTTTTATCTGTGATGAATTATCTTGATATAAATTACTTAATTTTGCTACTTATTCTTTTTAGATTTGGGAGGAATTTATAGATTACTTGATTCTTGTGATTTGGTGCCTAGTTCTAATGAATCATTGTTATTCATTGTAGGCCGATGTATCTTTATCAAATTTCATTAATTTTATGTTCCTTTCACTAGCGATGTTAAATGTGACAATGATTATCAAGCATTACAAACTTGAATGTTATGGATGCTTGCTTTATGTGTGTGTCTTGAGTGAGTAAGTGGGAGAGGGAAGAGAGAGATGTATAAAGTTGTCAAAGATTACAAGCTTGAAAACCCTGGTGGAATAGTTGACCCTTCAAAGTTATTATTGCTCATGTCCCGATGAACTAGATATTTTTTGGAGGATGCAAATGAACTTTAGTAGAAATAGAATACATTTATCCAAATTATATGAATAAAAGAAAACAAAATGTTGAATTGATAGCAATAATGAATGGCCTTTCAACACCACATTATGCATAATGCAAACCGATTTATGAACTTTTGTTAACTTACACATAGCTGAGGTTGCTCAAGCTTGTAAGGTTAGGCCAAGGGCCAATCAATTGATTTTTGGACAAATATTTGAATGAAAGTTGCAAATATTCTTAAGAACACTTGGAAAAATCTGTATTGCCCATAATCGCTTAAGCGATATATGAGCAACCAAATATATCGCTTAAGCGACTAAAAGTTTTTCAGAAAGGATTGCTTAAGCGATAACCTGAATCACTTAAGCGATCGTGCATCTGGGCAGATTTGATTATGCCTCGACATGATTGCTTAAGCGACCAAGGGTAATAACGAAGAATTGCTTAAGCGATCTTGCATTTGGGCAGATTTGATTCTGCCTCTGACATGATCACTTAAGCGATTTCAAATCACTTAAGTGACCAAGGGTAATAGCGAAGAATCGCTTAAGCGATACCCTTAATCGCTTAAGTGATCTTGCTTCTGAGCAAATGTTGATTCTGCCTCTGACATCGCTTAAGCAACCAAGGGTAATAGCGAACAATCGCTTAAGCGATACCCTTAATCGCTTAAGCGATCTTGCATCTGGACAGATTTGATTCTGCCTCTGACACGATCGCTTAAGCGATTTAAAATTGCTTAAGTGACCAAGGGTAATAGCAAACAATCGCTTAAGCGATAACCTGAATCGCTTAAGCGATTGTGCATCAGGGCAGATTTGATTCTGCTTCTGACATGATCGCTGAAATCGCTTAAGCGACCAAGGGTAATAGCAAAGAATCGCTTAAGCGATATCCTTAATCGCTTAAGCGATCTTACATCTAGGCAGATGTTGATTCTGCCTCTGACATGATCGCTTAAGCGACCAAGGTTAAAAGCAAAGGATCGCTTAAGCGATTGTGCATATGAGCACTTATGGATTGTCTTGTTCATGATCGCCTAAGCGATCGTAATGTAAAAACGTAGAATCGCTTAAGCAATAACATAAATACAACTAGATCTCTTAAGCGACTACATCTAAATACATAGGATCGCTTAAGCGAGAAATGAAATCTCTTAAGTGATCTAGTGTATTCGGATTATTTTTATTGTATTTCACAAGATCGGTTAAACATATATGGTGTAGAATGTTTATGTCTATATTAAACATATAAGGTGTACAATTCGTTCAGTGGATGTAATGACTCTCTTTCTAGTTAGTATGCTCGTAAAATAACAGTAAACCTCACTAAATATATATTTAATATACATATAAACGAGTATAAAATTATGGGCCCATTTTTAATTTTCTTTATATACAAATCTTTGCATAATATAATAAAGTCTCAAAATAGTAACTTGACAGTTTTGCCCAACCCTTACACTGCATGATGTTCCAAGTGACCGCATCTCACCTGTTACCTGCAAAAACATTAAAAACAACGGGATGAGCACTAATTGCTCAGTAAGTAAACCCACTATGCTACCCTTCTCTCTCTATTGCTTAGATTTTGAATTTCTTTCCTTACTTCACACTTCCCCATTCTTCCTTATTCTTTCTCTACTCTTACTCTGTTTTTCTCTCTGTTCTTTCTCTATTCTAATTTCCCACTACTCAGATAATGGGCTTGATATTATGCATATATGTGATGCAAATGCACAATTGCATAAAATATGTATTTTCTTTTCTGTTTTTCTTTCTTTGCTGTTCTTATTCTGTTTTTCTTTCTTTTCTGTACTTCTTTCTTTTCTTTCCTATTCTTTTCTTTTCTTTCTTATTCTTTTCTTTTCTTTCTTATTCTTTTGCCGATCGGACTCGGTTGAGGCATGGATTCAGAACCTGGGTCGTGTGAGTGTATTCTTCTTTCTTAGGTAAAGCCCTCATCCACATGCACTCTTATGGACCGTACCAATTCTTCTTTCTTATTCTTAGGCCGCTCACTAAAGGTGGCATGCATGCAAGGAAAATTCTTCTTGTCACTCATGAGTTCCCCATCGCAACAACCTTTTCTTCTTTTTATCTTTTTACACTTCTTTAAATAAAAATTTAGATTTGAACTTCTTTAATATTCTCATTTCTTTCTATTTACTCTTTAGCATTCTTGAGTGCTTTTCACGCTCTTATGAGTATGTATGCATGTAGATGGTTTCATGCTTATAATTCTTTCTAAATTCACATGTTTAAATGCAATTATGCAATATGGAATGCAAACATTTCACTCTCTACCATCTACAAACTCATCTCAATATAGCACATAATCATACTCATACATGCACTTCTCTTTGACATTTCATCAAACAACTTATGTGCACAAAGCAACTCTAATTTGGCTACTCTTCTATCTCTTTTCTATGCCACCAAAAATTTGATATAACATCCTCCATATATAACACCAAACCTGTCCAAAATGTTGTAACACCCACATCAAGGTACGTAGCTTTTTTTATGCCCTAATACCCTTAGTTGAATTTTATTAAAGTTATCTTGAACAAGTGTGAAGAAAATTCCCTAAAATCTCAGTAGGGGTAAAATGGTGTTTTCACTCATAATTAGTTGAAAAAGTGGGGAGTGAAAAGAGATAGAATAACATGGAGAAGTTAGTAAAAGTAAGGGTATTTTGGTAATTGACTAAGGGACATAGATGGAATTTTTAGAAAGTGCAAGGGCAAAATGGGAATATACATATATTATTTTATGATATTAAGAGTTGAAGAAGAGAAACCCTAGCCACTCTACCCTCCATTCAAGCCATTCTCTACCCAAATTATCTCAAATTTCTTCATTAAATTTCCAAGGAAATTCATAGGATTTTGGCTAACTTTTGATAGATTTTCAATCCTAAGCATCCAAAGGTAAATTTTAAAGTTTTGAATTCTTATGGTTGTATATGCTTAGGGTTTGAGAAGGAGGGAATTCTACCAAAGAGAGAGTATAGAATTGGAGTTGCTCAAATTCAAGGTAAGTAAACCTAATTTGAACCTTAATTTGAGCAAGACTTTGTTGAATGATTTTTTTTTTTTTGCATGTTTGTATGTGATGGTACGAGAGAATTATGGGCTGTTTTTTATGTTTATTGATATATAAATTCTAGCCATGAGAATTAGTGTATGGTTATGTGATGATTTGGTGAAGTTGTGGAAGATTTTGTGTTGAGATTTTTGGAGTGTAGAGAAGTGATAAATTCAGCCAGGTTTGATACTCAATTTAGTGATTTTTTGGCTCACAATTTGGTTGAATTAGAGAGTTGAGGAAGTGTAGCCAACATGGTAGTAGCATGTGCATATGAATTGTTTGATGAAAATCCTAAGAGAAAACATGTTACCATGGTTGCCCTGTCAAATCCGTGACCTTATGAATGATTTTTGAGCATCGTACCTATCGAACTCGGTTGAGACCTAAAACATAAACATTGTAGCCCTTTCTCTAAGTTTTAAAATGAGACCAAGATCATAGCAATCTGATGTGTATAGCTCAAGATATGCCTTCTTGAATATGACCTGCGCAGAATGACTACCTCAAAAGTACCTTCAATTTATTAGTTATTTTTAGTCTAATAATCTATGATTGATTTCAAGTATGAGAATGTTGTTGGTAGAGAATATTAGTTCCATAATGATATCTTTATATGTCATAATGCATTCTCACATTCTCACATTTGCATTTAGAAAGAATAGTAAAGAATGAGCATATTTCCATGCACATACACATGTATGAGAACATTAAAGAACAAAGACAAAGAGAGTTTGGATGAATTCTAGAGAATTTCTATTATGCATGTATATGCTTAAATATGAAGAATTGTTGATGTTAGTAAACGGTCTCGTATACGCAGCGGAAACAAAAAAAGATATATATATGGATCGTTTACATGAGCCAAGATCAAGGGAATAATTTTACATTTCATATTAAAGTAAGAATCTGTAGAAATTAATAATCTGTGTTTAGAAACGATACGCACGTTTGGAGGCTCCACCACGATTGTCTTTAACGTTTTGCTACCGATCTAAGTGTAGAATCGAACCCACGTAGTCCACACAAAGACAATCTCAAAAGAACCAAAGAGGGATTTGCTAGATCCTCTTTGGCTTCAAGATTAAGAAGAAAAGAAAAATCAATGAAATTGATTTTAGGCAAAAGTGTTTCTGCCGTGGGAGAAGAAAAATGGGGCTGCTGTGTGTTTTGGTTATACAAAAGAAAAATCGACTAAATGAAAAACTTACTTTCTTTTACATTTAACTTTTCTTTTATAGTAAAACCTTAATGCCCTATTCCCATATGGAATAGGTTTGGGCTCCAACCCAAACACCTCCTAATTAGATATTTTATTAATTTCATCATTATCTCAATTAAACTCAATTAATATATATTTAATATATATATTAACATTTAACAATACTGATGATTTAATTAAATATATGCGAACACATATTTAAACGTAATTTCACTTATTTAATTTTTCTAATAAATTAAATAAAGGCTACAGCCTCAACAAATTTAATTGCACTGTGAAATTACCAAAATACCCTTTCGCCTAAAAAGACGAAAACACCCTTCTTTCTTCTTGGATCTTAAATTATCTTCTATGTGTATGACCCATAGACTCATCATCATATCGGCAGTGTATAGTATTGCGATTAACACCAATTAATCGTCTCACTAATACACAGACCAAGATTGGCCCCTAGCAAGGCATCATGGCCACCCGATAGATTCGGATTCAGTAAAGTAGCTACCTGTCAACGATATGGTTACCGTGCAATTCGATCCTTTCATCATACGTTATCTCGACGAGACGAAGGCATAGAAATAGTGTCAACCTTCGGTTACTCTCGATATTATTTATTCAGTTTCTGGACCAATGACCCGTATTATAAACTGGATAGAGCAACAACTCAATCCCACTGTGGCCACAGTTTTAGTGTCATTGCCATATACTGAATTGCGCCGTGAGATAACTTTCTCCCGTACCCGGGAGTGATGAATCCTCTGTCAATCCACCATAGTCTTGATACACTCCTTGATGCAGCCAATCACCACCGTATTGACAGCTCTGAAAAGAACTGCGTTAGGCTAGTGTCAAACTACACCAATCGGTGCACAAGGCGCTCCGGTGATCTCAAGTCTAAGGATTACATGCACCACCATTCATTAGAGGATTTGTTCCATAAACACTGGGGTTACCATCCATATGGAATCCTCTGGTAGGTCAGTCCAGTGAACTTGCTGCGGTGTCATCGCCTATAGCAAGCACCCATGTGTTGCACCAGGTTGTCACCAAACAACCTTGACAAGTGAGATCAGTCACTGCCTTTCGACAGGATCGTTCAACACTATGATAGCCTTACCGTATTATCTGTGCCCTTACTTCAGAATAATACTAGGGCTACAGACGTTTCTAGAATGGCCACCATGTGTGCTCATAGGGTTCTCACTATCAAGATTTGAAACACTTGATACCCTCGTCACGGTTCTACCATTCTAAGGACATATATCAATACATATTGCAATAATAATGATTTACATGATATAGAATAAAATGTCTTTTATTATTGATTAATGAACATTATTACAAAGAGTCAATTCTACAATAATTGATTGGCTCTAGGGCATCTACTCTAACAGTTGATGGAATGGATATTGGATGATGGTTAGAATTTATCCATGAGAAGAAGTGTTTGTGTACTTGATGTTTGATGAGAGTTTGGATAAATTATGGAAGAATTGGAGTAGAATTTATGGAGTGTGAATCTTGGACAGGTTTGACGTTAATCTTGGTGTGTTCTATTCCAAATTTTGGTGGCTTAGAAGAGAGGTAGAAATGCAGCCAAATTAGAGTTGATGTGTGCATATAAATTGTTTGATGAAATGTCAAAGAGAAGTGCATACATGATTATGATTATTTGATATCTTGAGATGAGTTGGTAGATGGTAGAGAATGACACGTTCACATTCCATATTGCATTATTGCATTTAAACATGTGAATTTAGAAAGAATTATAAGCATGAAACCATCTACATGCATACATACTCATAAGAGCATGAAAAAGCACTAAAGAATGTTGAAGAGTAAATAGAAAGAAATGAGAAATATTAAAGAACTTCAAATCTGAAATTTTATCTAAAGAAGTGTAAAAAGATAAAAGAAGAGAAGGTTGTTGCGATGGGGAACCCGTGAGTGACAAGAAGAAGAATATTCCCACATGTACGCCGCCTTTAGTGAGCGGCCTAAGAAGAAGAAGAATTTGTACAGTCCGTAAGAGTACATATGGATGAGGTCTGTACCCAGAAGAATATTGATACATGCACGCCGCCTTTAGTGAGCGGCCTAAGAAGAAGAAGAATTTGTATAGTCTGTAAGAGTACATATAGATGAGGACTGTACCCAGAAGAATATTCCTACATGCACGTCGCCTTTAGTGAGTGGCCTAAGAAGAAGAAGAATTTGTACTGTCCATAAGAGTGTATGTATATGAGGACTGTACTCACTCACACGACTAGGGTTCCGAATCCATGCCTCAACCGAGTCTGATCGGCAAAGAATAAGAAAGAAAAGAAAAGAAAGAAAGAAAGAATAGAAACAATAGAAAGAAAGAAAGAAACAATAGAAAAAGAAAGAAAAAAATACAGAGAAAAGAAAATGCACATTCTATACATTTGTGCATTTGCATCATACCTATGCATGATACCATGCCTATTATCATGGGTAGAGAGAAATTAGAAATAAAGAAAGAACAGAGAAAGAATAGAGAGGTGTGATGTAAGGAAGGAAATTCAGAATTTAAGCAACGGAGAAAGAAGAGTAGCATAGCGGGTTTACTTATTGAGCAGTTAGTGCTCACCCCATTATTTTCAATGTTTTTACAGATAATAGGTGAGATGCGGTTGCTTGGAACTTCACGCAGCGGAAGGGTTAGGCAAAACTGTCGAGTTACTATTTTGAGACTTTATTATATTATGCAAAGATTTGTATATAAAGAAAATTAAAAATGGGCCCATAATTTTATACTCGTTTATATGTATATTTTCTTATATATATTTTGTGAGTTTTACTGTTATTTTCCGAGTATACTAGCTAGAGAGAGAGTATTACAAATGTACACTCCAAAATTTCTACTCCAATTCTTCCAAATTTCATCCAATCTCACATTAAATATCAAATATACCAACACTACTTCTCATGGATAAGTTCTAATCATCATTCAACACCAAATCCATCAACAATTCTTCATATAAAACACATATATATGCATAAAGGAATTCTCTGCACAATATTACTTAAATCATACTTAGGGTAGGATATATTTGCCTTATATGTGAGCAATCCAACACTTTAAAAAACTTCTTTGATCCAACTCTCTTTCTCTTAAATCCTATGAACACAAATCATCAAAATCCAACACTTTAAAAATTAAAACTCACTTCTTGGTGCAAGGATCTTACCTAAGGATGCTTGGGATTGAAAATCCACTAAAAAGTATCCAAAATCTATGAATTTCCCTCGAAGAAAAATTGAAGAAATTGAGAGGATTTGAAGGTGAAGTGTAATAGCCGCTTTCCACTGAAATATTCATAAAACATGTACATAATAAAATACATATAAAATAGCATAAAAAGGTTGGGCCCAAATTTTTCTTTTATTAAACATATACATTCTTTTACAAAAAGTTGTATCATGTACAAAGGATCAAAACAAGGTGGACAGTGTAGCCATTTCCCTTCACTAGCGACGCCCATCCGACTGTGTCCTCACCTAGATCCTGCAAAAACATGGAAAACAACGGGGTGAGCACAACTAATGCTCAGTAAGCAAACCCTCTACTAATCTATCCTCGTAACTCTCTCTCTCTAATTCTTTCCTTATAATTTTCGTTTACTCTCTCTCTCTTATACTTCTCTCTATTTTCTCTTTCTCATAACTCTTTTCTACTAACCCTCTTTAGTAGTCACGACCTCATCTTACCGGAGGCACGGCCGAGACTCGCTCTCGCTCGATGTGACTTCTCCTCATTCTAGCCGATCAGACTCGGTTATGCATGGATTCGGAACCCTTGGCCATGTGAGTGTATAAACTCTCTCTCTCTTTCTCGGGTACGTTGGGGTATAGCCCTCATCCGCATGCACTCTCATGGGCTACACCACTTCTCTCTCTCATACTCATGCCACTCTCTTAATGCGGCGTACATGCGAGAATACTCTACCCATTACTCACGGGTTCCCCATTGCACAACCTACTCTATTCTTTTTTTCTTTCTTTTATTCTCTAGTACTCAATCTCTCTTTCTCTTTACTATTACAATTGCTTACTCTCAACATTCTCTACTCTTTCTCCAATTAGTATTCATAATGTAACTTATACTCAAAAGTCTCTACTCTCTCTCAAGCTATTACCCAAAACACATGTAAATGCACATGGGTGGTCTATGCTCATTAATGCAATTAGGAGATGCCAAGATGCCATGTTGCAAGAATTAAGGTTGACTAATCATACTCATATTTCTCTTAGGCCTTTCATCAAACAACTCATGTACATATAAAAACTCTACTCTAATGACTACTCTCCTTCATTCTCTAGTCATCCAAAATGGGAGAAAACTCCATCATATAACCATAATCCCTGTCAAAGAAAACACTTCCAAATAGGTTTACATAACATCTCCCAAAACGTCATCTAAATCTCCACTTCTCCATACACACTAAAACACTTCTCATACATAAAGTGTATCCAACAACCACAAAATAGCTACTTATCTCAACTAAATTTCTCATCAAGCATACTACATACTTATACATGCATACATCTCTGCTCAATCTCTACTCAAAAGCTTATTCAAATCTCAACTTGGTTGGATTTACTTACTTTGTGAAAAAGTGACTTCTCTACCACTTTTCTTTCCCCTTGTTGTCTTGTCTTCTCTCTTCAACTTAAAACAACAACAAGAACAATAATAACAATATAAGACTTCAATATAACCATAAGCAAAACTCACATCTAAAGCAAGAATCCTTACCTTAGGATGCTTGAGATGAAATTTCTATTAAAATTACCCAAAAGCTCTCTTAAACTCCTTAGAAATCTTGGGAAAATTTGAAGGAAATTTTAGAGAATTTAGAGAACGGGTATGGCGGTGGAACTGAATGAAAATGAAGGGTTTATGTCACTTAACCCTTTTTAGCTCATATTATAACCTTCCTTTCCCATTTTGCCCTTGTTCTTTCTTAGAAATTTCATCTATATCCTTTGATTTATTACATTCACACCCCCACACTAACCTATTCTCCATGAAATTTCCTTACATTTTACTCCCCACTTTTCCTGCTAATTAGGGGTGGAATGATCATTTTGCCCCTATGGAGAATTCTCTAGAAACCTCAAGAAAACTTTTCTGCCGTCCCGTTGCCGCGGCGAAGCAATTCCATCGCCGCGGCGAAAACTGATAGAACCGACACCGCAATTACAAAGTCAACGACGCCGCGACGAAGACTGTATTTCCAAGATCCCTTAAGTCTCAACCAATTTCAAGGCAAACACTCAACCAACTCAACATACAACTCAATTGAAGCTAACTCAATGAACATTTAAGCAATACAGCAAATCTTAAATACGTACCTCAAGTGGGGCGTTACATGAAGGTGGCGTGAAAATGGATGAAGAATGGCTAGGGTTTCATTCTTCAATTCTTGATATAACATATTATTATTTATAGTTTCCCATTTTGCCCTTGCACTTTCTATGAGATTCCATCTATGTCCCTTAGTCAATTACCAAAATGCCCTTATTTTTATCAACTTCTCCATGTTATTCTATCTCTTTTCACTCCCCACTTTTTCAACTAATTATGAGTGAAAAGACCATTTTACCCCTGATGAAATTTTAAGGCATTTTCTTCACATTTTTTTTCAAAATAACTTTAACAAAAATCAACTGAGGGTAAAAGGGCATAAGTAAAGCTACGTACCTCGATGTGGGCATTACAGTAGACCATGACTATTATTATATTTTAATTAAATTAGTTCTTTTATGTCTATATTAAATATATATGGTGTAGAATGTTTACGTCTACATTAAACATATAAGGTGTATGATTCGTTCAGTGGACCATGACTGTTATTATACTTTAATTAAATTAGTTCTTTTACGTCTATATTAAACATATATGGTGTAGAATGTTTACGTTTGTATTAAACATATAAGGTGTACGATTCGTTCAGTAGACCATGACCGTTACTATATTTTAATTAAATTAATTCTTTTACGGCTATATTAAACATATATGGTGTAGAATGTTTACGTCTATATTAAACATATAAGGTTTATGATTTGTTCAATAGACCATGACCGTTATTATATTTTAATTAAATTAGTTCTTTTACAGCTATATTAAACATATATTAAACATATAAGGTGTATGATTTGTTCAGTGGACCATGACCGTTATTATATTTTAATTAAATTAGTTCTTTTACGTCTATATTAAACATATGTCCATAAACTTGGAAAGAAATATTGAAGTAAATTACCCTTAATCGCTTAAGCGATCCCATTTATTTAGTGTTGGTCGCTTAAGAAGATTACAGCTGTTTTGCTTGAAAAACTTAGTGTGATAACAAGAGTCGCTATTCATAGTCAAAAAAGTTTCTGAAAAATTATGGCACTCTTTTGGTCTGCAGAGTGCAGAGCAGATTGTTGCAAAGTTCAATTTTATATCAATATTATATTTTGTATATATTACTTTCTTGCCAAAAACTAACAAAAATAATAGAATAATAATAGATCTTTCAGTTTTATGTACGGTGCTGATCGACAAAGACCGAAGTGTTATTTTCACATTCTATTGAAACGAAAAAAATAATTAATAATAATAAATATTAAATAAAAAATGGACTAACAACAGTAATAGAATAATTGTAGATCATTTAGGGTCCGTTTGGTTAATTATTTTCTATCGTATTCCCAATTCTATTCTCAAAATAACTGTTTATTTCATTATTTAGGAAATACTATCATATTTTATTCAATTACTTTTAGACCCCTTAAGTTTATTAATTTAATTAAACACCCCAAGAAAAAAGTTTAAAAAATAACAAAAACACCACTACCCACCCACATTGACCAGATTTCAGTGGCCAACCGCCAGAAGGTGGTCGAAATCTGGTATAATGATGCACTACTAACTTGATCTTGCCGGTAGTGCGCCGATCTTTAATTTTCCGGCCAGATCCACGGCCAAACATCTGGCCATTGACAGCCACATTTTGGCTATAACTGGTCATCAACGATAGCCATATCTTTGCCCGTACCATAGATCTGGCATTTTCTGGCCAGATCCATGGTGGATCTAGTTAGAAAAGGCCTTCTCGACGTACGAACGACCTAATTCAACCGGTTGTGCACCGATACGGCAACTTCGGCCACTCTCTGGCAGTGGTGGCCGGCTGCCAGAATTAAATGGGTGAGTGGGGGTGTTTTTGTAATTTTAATGTTTTCATAACAGGGGTGTTTGGTTATTTAACAAACCTACGGGTGTTTTGTTAATTTTCAAATCTTACACTGGGTCTCGCTTAAGCAATTATTTCTTTGCGTTAAAACAGGGTCGCTTAAGCGATTTTGGATTGCTTAAGTGGTCAAGTCCGTGGCAGAATCAATATCTACTAGATGCACTATCACTTAAGCGATTTAGGGTCTCGCCTAAGCAAATATTTACTTTTACATAGGGTCGCTTAAGCGATCAAGTCCGAGGCAGAATCAATATTTGCTTAGATGCACTATCGCTTAGGTGATTAAGGGTATCGCTTAAGCGATTCTTCGCTTTTACACTTGGTTGATTAAGAGATCTGTAACGACTCCATTCTCATAAAAACATGCATAGTAAAAGTACATGTAAAAATGACATAAAAAGTTGGGCCCAAAATTTTCTTTTATTAAACATATGTATTCTTTATACAAATATATACAAGATTTGTATCATATGCAAAACTATCAAAATAGGGTGGACAGTGTAGCCATTTCTCTTCGTGTGCCGATGTCCATCCGACTGTGTCCTCATCTAGAACCTGCAAAAACATAGGGAACAACGGGATGAGCACAAAACAATGCTCAGTAAGTAAACCCTCTACTCAACTATCCCCGTAACTCTCTCTCTAATTCTTTCCCTATAATTTTTATTTACTCTTTCTCTTATACAACTCTCTGTTTTCTCTTTCTCATAACTCTTTTCTACTAACTCTCTTTCTAGTAAGTCACGGCCCCATCTGACCGGAGGCACGGCTGGGACTCGCTCCCACTCCCTGTGACTTCTACTCATTCTAGCCGATCGGACTTGGTTATGCATGGATTCGGAACCTTTGGCCATGTGAGTGCATAGAATCTCTCGGGTAAACTCGGGTATAGCCCTCATCCGCATGTACTCTACGGGCTACACCACTTCTCTTTCTGATACTCTTGCCGCTCTCTCTATGCGGCGTACATGCGGGAATACTCTACCCGTACTCACAGGTTCCCCATCGCACAACCTACTCTATTCTCTTATTAAGCACTACTCTAGCTTTTACTCTATAGTGCTCATTCTCTCTTTCTCTTTACTCTTAGAGTAGTCTAAACTCAAAAGTCTCTACTCTTTCTCTACTCTCTTTTCTAGTGCATAAGTAAAGCATAGTTAATGCACATAAATGACTCATACTCATTAATGCATTTATGAAAAGTAACTATGACATGTAGCAACAATTAAGGCTTTCTACCCTTACTTATGATTCTCTTGAGCATTTCATCATACAACTCATGTGCATAAACAACTCTACTCTAACTCTAGCTTTTCTCTTTCCTTAAATCAACCAAATGGGAGAAAACTCCCTCATAAACTCCAAATTTCCTGTCAAAAGAGAAACACTTCCATAAGCTTGCTCAAAACCTCCTCCAACTCCAATCAAACTCAACCCAACATCAAGCAAATAAAACACTTCTCATAACTCAATCATAACTAATAATCTCATTCAACAATTTAATGATTACACAGACATGTATATAACTCTACTCAAAAGAGTTCTTAAATCTCAACTTAGGTTGAGTTTACTTACCTTATGATAAAATAGCTTCCTTAACACTTCTCTTTTCCTTGGGAGCTTGCCTTTTCTCTACAACTTAACCAACAACCACAACATGAGACTTTAATCAAAACATAATAAAACTCTCATCTAAAGCAAGAATCCTTACCTTAGGATGCTTTAGATTAAAACCCTACTTAAAGTTACTCAAAAAGGCTCTTGGAAATCCTTGGAAGATTGAAGGAATTTGAGAGAATTTGGAGAATGAAGGAGGCGGTGGAATGGGAAAATGAAAAGTTCTCAAAGACTAAACCCCCTTAAATATCTCTTAACAACTCATTCTTCCCATTTTGCCCTTGCTCTTTCCTGAAAATTCCATCCATATCCTTTGATTCCTTACAAACACACCCCCATACTAACATATTCTCCATGAAATTTTCTTACATTTTACTCCCCACTTTTCCTGCTAATTAGGGGTAAAATGGTCAAATAGTACCCAAGGGAAAAAATATCTAAAACTTAATAAACTTTTCAACCGGCACGCCACGACGAAACTGTCCAGCAGCTTCCCCCGTGGCTTCAACACCTCTTCGCCGCGGCGAAGAGTATCCTTCGCCCCGACAAGCCCTGTAACATCAAAAACCTTCTAACTTTGACTAAATCCAAGGCAAAAACTCAACATTTCAATACAACCTAAGACCAACCAACCACTATTCACAAAAACCGACTCAATTAAGAGCGAAGTAAGAAACATTAGCAACGTACCTCAAGTGGGGCGTTACAAGATCGTAAATCGCTTAAGCAATCATGTACTGGGTAGAATCAATATCTGCCCAGGTGCACGATCGCTTAAACGATTCATGATATTGCTTAAGCGATCCTTTATGAAAAACCCTTTGTCGCTTAAGCGATATGTCTAGTCGCTTAAACGATCATGAGCAATACATCTTTTTTCCAGCTTTTCTCCTGAATTTTGACAAACTAAAATTACCAACACATATTAATTCCATACTTTCTCCTCAATTTGACAACCTAATTCCAAACTAAAATCACCAACACATATTTAGGCCATGTAACAAGAATACTAAATATAAAGGATGATTTATTCAAGGTAACAATAAAATTTAAAACATAAAAAATTGAAAACAACAACTCCTCAATGGTTGGCCTTGATAACTCTCTCGATTTCATCCTTCATCGAACCTAATTTTCTGGATCTGCATGTAATTGATTCTGGCAACTGCTTCTCTTGTGGCCTGTTTGTTTGCAAATTGAGCACTTATTCATCCTCCAAGGAACCTCAGAGACTGATAGAATATGCTTAACTCTTTTTCTCCCCTTTTTTTGTCTTCTTGAATGGCGGATGGATGATAATGTCAGCCAACTCTAGCGACACTACCCACTGCTCTTCTGGAGGAACTGGATATATAGTTTCTAAATAAGCCAGCATGTAGTGATTTTCCATATAGAGAGGGGAGCAAAGTTCCATGTAAATTCTTGAACCAAAATCTAGCTTCCGTTGGTGTTTAAGTACTGCTGGTGCATGAGGACACGGTAAACTTTGAATGTCAAGCACTTTACAGCTGCAAGTTTTACTAATAAGTTAACTAGGGCATCCGAACCATAGCCGCGCATGGTGAACTCTTGAGCATTAAGAGGATAGCCAAACAGTGCATTTGACAGTTCCATACGTTCTCGCAATACTTTTTTAGCTAACGGAACAAGGGTTGTAGTAAAATTATTTGACTCAATACGACGCTCATGGAACCACCGTGACAATGTCCTCTGGATTGCATCAAAAAGGGCAACTATTGGAAACTCTCTTTCTATTTACAACTTCGAATTTATGGACTCGGCTATGTTCGTGGTCATGACATCAAACCTTCTTCCAGGAAAGTAAGCTCTACTCCATCACTCCAAACCAACATCATGCTCAAGATACTTAGCAATTCTATCATCCTTGATTCAGATTTGCCAGAAGTGCTCCTCAAACTCATCAATTTGATAAGCTTTTGCTGCCATGTAGTATGTTGGAAAGAGGCCAACACACTTAAACTTTTGCTTTATGTTCTCACCAAGGTGCCTCATACAGAATCCATGATGTACTTGAGGGTAAATAGTGGCAATCCCCTTCTTTATAGAGTTGTGCCTATTAGATATTATGCACAACTTGTCATTGTCAGGCACTATCATACGTAATTGCTCAAAAAACCAAGTCCACGACTTGTCATTCTCAGAGTCAACCACACACCATCCAACGGGATATATGTGATTTGTTAGGAAACGATCCATTGAGGCAGCGGAAAAAAAAATTAATAACAACATGGATCGTTCCATAGAACCAAGATCAGGGCACAAATTTACAGTTTATATCAAAATAAGAATCTGCATAAAATTAGTTTAGAGTTTAAGAAATCATACGCATGTTTGGAGGCTCCTCCAAGTTGTTTCTGAACGTATTTTGCTACCAACCCAAGTGTAAGATCGAACCGACATAGTCCACACTAAGATAATCGCAAGGGACTAAAGAGGGATTTGCTAGATCGTCTTTAGTCTTAAGAAACAAGAAGAAATGAAGAGTATTTGATTTTCAATCAAACATGAATTCTGGCGTGAGAGAGAGGAAAAAAGGGCTGTGTGTTTTCTCTTTTTCAATCAATTGAAATAATGAAAATCTCATCCCTTTTACAATTAAAACTTTTTCTTTTATAGTAATATTTTAATTGTTCTATTCCCATATGGAATAGGCTTGGGCTCCAACCCAAACACCCCCTTGTTTCCAAACACTCTCAATTATATATTTATTTTATTTTATCATTATCTCAATTAAAATCAATCAATATATATTTAATATATATATTAACATTTAACAATAATGATAATTTATTTAAATATATGCAAACACATATTTAAACGTAATTTCACTTATTTAATTTTTCTAACAAATTAAATAAAGGCTACGACCTCAGCAAATTTAATTGCACTGTGAAATTACCAAAATATCCATTCACATAAAAAGACGAAAACGCCCTTCTAACTTCTTCGCTCATAAATTATCTTCTATGTGTGTGACTCATAGGCTCCTCATCATACCGACAATGTATAGTATCGTGATTAACACCAATTAATTGTCTCACTAAACACAAACCAAGATTGGCCCCTAGCAAGGCATCATGGCCACCCGATAGATTCGGATTCAGCAAAGTAGCTACCTGTCAACGATATGGTTACCGTACAATTCGATCCTTTCATCATCCGTTATCTCGACGAGATCAAGGCATAGAAATAGTGTCAACCTTCGGTTACTCTCGATATTGTGTATTCAGTTACTAGACTAATGACCTGTATTATAAACTGGATAGAGCAACAACTCAATCCCATTGTGGTCACAGTTTTAGCGTCATTGCCATTTATTGAATTGCGCTGTGAGGTAACTTCTCCCGTACCCGGGAGTGATGAATCCTCTGTCTATCCACCATAGTCTTGATACACTTCTTGATGCAGCCAATCACCACCGTATTGACAGTTCTGAATAGAACTGCCTTAGGCTAGTGTCAAACTACACAATCGGTGCACAAGGTGCTCAGGTGATCTCAAGTCTAAGGATCACATACACCACCATTCGTTAAAGGATTTGTTCCATAGACACTAGGGTTACCATCCATATGGAATCCTCTAGTGGGTCAGTCCAGTGAACTTGCCTACAGCAAGCACCCATGTGTTGCACCAGGTTGTCACCAAACAACCTTGACAAGTGAGATCAGTCACTGTGTTTCGACAGGGTCATTCAACACTATGATAGCCTTACCGTATTATTTGTGTCCTTACTTCAGAATAATAGTGGGGCTACGGACGTTTCTAGAATGGCCACTATATGTGCTCATAGGGTTTTCAATATCAAGATTTGAAGCACTTGATACCCTCGTCACAGTTCTACCATTCTAAGGACATGTATCAATACATACAATGACGATTTATGCGATATAGAATAAAATGTCTTTTATTGATCAATGAACATTATCAGAAAGAGTCAATTCTACAATAATTGATTGGCTCTAGGGCATCTACTCTAACATGATTCTCGCTGTCCTATGCAGTGGCCACAAACAATGTACCTCTATACTTTCCAGTCAAAAAGTAACTATCAACAGCCAACACCTTTCTCATGTTTACAAAACCCCTTATAGTAGAACCATAAGCAACAAAAAAATATTTAAACATCATATTCTTGTCCCACTTCAAAGCCGTCTTGCTACCTTGGTTTTTCAACTTAAGCATATAACAGTACGCTTATAATACTGCGTACCCGTGCTCTGGCGTGCCCCTCACAAAATCTTGTAGACGTTGTCTCCCTTTCCAGCATTTCCAGTAACTAATAGCACATCCTAACTCTGTGCGCACAAGTCTCTAAATGTCTTTAGGACATGAAACTTTCCCTTCAACGAACTGACTTTTAACAAATTGTCCAATAACATCAGCGGAGGCTTGTCGATGCTCACCTGAAATATGTCCCAAACCAGATGTGTGCTCATGAGTATATGTGCTAAGAATAAATTTTTCGAACTTCGCCAACCTTCTACAAGAAACCCACCATTTGCACTTTCGGTCACGACATGCAACTGTCACAACCGATGAATTAGACTTTTTGGTGATAAACCCAAAATTACCTCTCACGGCAACAAGTTTTAGCTTCCTCACCACTTCCTCTTTGTTGTCAAATAAATACCCTATGCACAACTCTGATCCATCCGTAAAAATATGAGCTGATTCACTACTACCTACAATTGCCCCCTCTGAACCTGCATAAAGGACCACAATGTTCTCTTCCTCCTAGACTACACCTTCTACATAATCTGTATTTAAAGGAATCTCTACATCTGTGGGAACATATACGGGGTCCTCCTCCTCAACATTTTCATTCTGCCACACATGACCAACCTCTCCTACAGTGTCCTCCTCACCACCCAAATCACTGCCTACTCTTGATTTTTCAACTAATAAATCAATACCCTCATAGTTCAAATTAAAACCAGCCAAATCTCTGCCAATTTTCTCATTATCCCCTTTCTTTGAACCAACTTCCAAAGGTTTATCTACAAAAGAAACCCTTAAAATCAGCCTCGAACTATTATCACCCACATCAATCATATATAACTTCATACCATCACCTGACTTTAATATAGCAGGAGGTACCTTATAACTTTCAGGAACTCTGCTTAAAACATACTTCACAATTATACCACTACGTGAGCAATTCAAATCACCTATTCTAATTATTTCATCAATTAACTCATCAAAACTAACCTCTGTCACAAAAATTGGTATAACTTCTTTGCTCTTCCCAATCCACTTCCAGCAACTTTCTTCCTCCACCCACTCACCAAAATATTTAGCACCCAAAACAACTTGTCCCATGTCTAATAATAGCCAAGTACCTATAATGCAAGAAAAAAATATTATTAACTGATGTATTAAGGGTTGAAAGATTTTAAAAAGCATTTGCAGAGTCGTTTGAGCGATCTGGTATATCACTTAAGCAATCTAGTATATGGTTTACTGGACCGCTTAAGCGATATAATGGATCGCTTAAGCGATTAGGTATAAATAAGCCTAATCGCTTAAGTGATCTTACTCCATTTACCTGATCGCTTAAGCGATCTACTGCTATGCACCAGACTTATAACAGATCGCTTAAGTGATCTTCTGTCATATACCTGATTGTTTAAACGATCTGCAAACTGCTGCATTATACCAGACATACCAGATCGCTTAAGCGATACACTAGATCGCTTAAGCAACCTACAAAGTGCTTATACCATACATACCAGATCGCTTAAGCGATACACCAAATTGCTTAAGCGATCTACAAACTGCTTATTCTAGACATACCAAATCGCTTAAGTGATCCATCATATCCAGAATGTATTTTCAGTCATCCCCACCTACAAGTGCTACCACCCCCAGCTACTTACAATGCAAGAAAATTTTCAACAATTTTCACTCCTTTCAACTTCCATTACATCAAACACAACACAACAACCTAAACAACTAAATCAAAATCATAACCCAAACCCAAACCCAATCCATCATTAAATCTTTGTAAATCGAAATATAAAATTGAAAAGGGAGATACACATACCTAGAAGAAATGTCAGGAGGAGGAGGAGGATCCGTGTTGGAGAAGATGTTAATGGTTGAGGAATGCATTAATGTGGCGGGAGGAAGAAGAAGGTGGTGTTTGTGTTTGTTTGCAAGAATTTCGACTCTTTGGGGACATATTATAATTTTTAAAAGATTACACAATTATTCATTAATCCTAATTAACCCCTAATTATGTTTAATTAAGCTTAATAAAAAATAAGGCTATTTAGTTAACATTTACAAACTATATAGCCTTTTAATTAAATTTTAACTTTAAATGGCCTTTTAATAAAATCCCCCTCGTTTTTCTGAAGTTAGGGCATTGGACAATGCAAATGCATTGAAGAGAAATGTTTTGACAAATTTCACAAACAACCTTTTAAGGTTTTTGAAATTACAAACTTATGTCAAGCATCCATCTTTCCTTTACAAACCACCTTCATGATTTTGAAAATTGTTCACTTAGCACCCTCAAGGATAAAAATGTAAATCCATATTCAGGTGCTTTACGGTTTGAGGTGGTTTTCTACTAAATCCAAAATTATCCGGTTGATCAAACAAAATAAACCCAAAGCAAACAATTTATATAAGTATACAATTGGATTTTTTTTTTTTTTTACTTTTTTTTTTATATAAATTATAACATTTAAATAAATATTGCTATTGAAATTTGGATTTGATTTTGCAATGATATAAATAAAAAAAATAAAAAAATAAAAAAATAAAAAAATAAAAAAAAACCTATTTCTTCTTCAAAATATTAAATATATTGATATTTCACATAGTAGAATGTGATATATTAAAAATTCAAGGGATATTGTTTTTCACTTTTTAGAAGTTACATGAATAATGCCTCCTTATTATATTAACAAGATTACTAGGCTAATTTTATTGTTGAAATGTTGATACGTATGATCACACATTCTATATTACTAAAGTAATATTATGTATAATTCATTATGATTACTGATTCTATATTGCATAACAAAATTATGTCACGGCATTAAGGTTTAATATAATAAAAATAATCTAATTTAGGAAGGGAGAACGACATGTTCCCACCCAAGGTTTGGCAAAACGACACTTTTCCATACTTCAAGTTTCAAAATGACACTTTTCCACCCTTCATTAGGTTCTATTATGTTTTCCATTAATATTTTACTAAAAAGGCAAAAATACCCTTAAATATTTGACTTTATAATTTTTTTTATTTTTTAATTAGCCAAATAGTTAACCCACCTAAAAAGTTTGGAATAATGTTATGGAATTGTTTAATGTTAAATGACCTTAATATTTATTTATTTATAATGTCATCAATATGTAATCACTATTATTCAATAATCTACTAAATTTATAATGTTTTTCATAATATAATGATCTTTATTTTTACTAATTAACATATAAAATTAATATTCCTAATTAATTAAATAAACGAAGAAATAAAGAAATCTTTACACTTGAACTAATAAATAATCGAGTAAAGACTTTGACTTAACTAAATTTTAATTTATAATAAACTAATTAAGAAATAAACTATTTAAGTGTAGTTTCGTCTTTTCAGTCAAATATTAACAAAAAAAACATTAACAGAACCTAACGAAAAGTGGAAAAGTGTTATTTTGAAACTTGACAAGTGGGAAAGCGTCGTTTCGCCAAACCTTGCGTGGGAAAATGTCACTCTCCCATTTATGAAATAATGGAAACCCCTACCGTTAAATCATAGGGTTTAAAATTAATGTTGTCGGAAAGATAAAAATTTGTAAATTTCATTCAACTCTTTACTTAAACAGTTTAACTACATACACATTTATGCTTTAGATAATTCATATAAATATAATAATTTAAATGATGCCACTCTCGTTTCAAACATCATAAAGATCTCAACTGCTACGACATTTTTTTGGTGTGGTACTCTTGAGTGAGAATCTACATACACATATTGTTTTTTGTACTTTGTTGATCCAAACTTTTGCTTTATGTTTCTTTTTGTATATCAGGCTAACATGTGGAGATCCTCTTCGTATAGTGCTCGTAATGTGGCTGTTGACGTGTTGTCCAGAATGACTTTTAGAAGATGCTGGACTTTTATGTTCCTTATGTTGGAGTCCCAGCTTCTATTTTATGCTTTCTGCTGGGAGCAGACTTGCGATTATTTCTGGTGGAGGCTCTTTGGTGGTGATTTGGGGTTTGATTTTCGGGTGAAGGAGTGGCAAAAGTATCGTGATTATTTTGCTTGAGCTGCTGGATGTTTTTTTTTTTTTTTTGGTTGTAATGGGTGGTGTCTTTTTTGTTGGATGATGTTGCAGTTTACGGGTTTAGGGCATCTCCAACCCAGCGCTGTTCTGGGTTGGGGATGATCAGAGTGGCATGAATTTCAACTCCAACCCAGCGTCATTTTCTGCACTGGTGTCCTGCTACAGTACCACACCAAATGTGGTGTAGCATCTATGAGGCCAATTTGGGGTGTACTGTTTAAACAGTAAATTTTTTTTTTGTTTGGTTATTTGTATTTAAGTTAATTTGTTGACATTATTATAGATGAAAATGTCCAATTTCAAAATTTTCTTATTTGACATAGATAAATCAAGGATACAAAGGTTTACATATTCTTCGAAATGCATTAATTAATCATTTATGGGAAGAATATACTAATTCAGAAAATTAAATTACTATCAATATAGAATTTTACTTTCGTATTGTTGTTGTCCTTCCTTTTTTTTTTTTGTATCATTTTATATTAGATGTAATGTTTTTCTATATTAAATATAATGTTTATTTGATTAAATAAATGCTTAATTTTATTAAATTAGTATAATTTTTAAAGTAATTATTATTTAATAAAAATAACATTCCCAATATTTAATTAATATATACAAAAATAGTAAGTAAAATAAATTTAATTGTTGATTATTACAATAAAAGAAAAAGAATCCAAATATTCTAAAGAATATTTTTTTTGATGTAATATTTGATGCAACGGATTGGAAATACAATAATGTTTTATACCAAAAATTATACCACTTTGGTGTGAAACTTGCCCCAATTTGATGGAATGTGTTGGAGATGGTATTAGCAGGCGGTTTGACGGGTTATTGATGTCTTTTGCGGGAGCTTTCTTCCTTTCGCTGTTCAGGCCTTTTGGGAGTTTGTGTGAAGCTGGGAAAGACTTAATGTTTGACCGAATAAACTTGATTGGGTTTTTTTTTTTTTTTTTTTTTTCCCTGGCTGGTTGTGCAGTTCTTGTTTCTCCCTCTTTTCCTTGGCTGGGCTGTTCCTTGTTAGCTGCTGGATTTTTTTTTTTTTTGTTTTTTTTTCTGGTGTGCTTGTTGGTTTTTTTTCTGTTTCTTTGTGGATCTGTTTCGTGGTTTGCTAGGCTTTTTGGTTAGGGGTTGTATGCTCTTTTGGGATCTTTTGTTTCTGCACCTCCTTGGGTATGTAAAATGGGTGTTTTGAAAAATAGTAATACTATACTCACAAAATCTGTTCTCTAACTTTCTCTAACAAACATGACTTGTCAGCTCATGATTGGTCAACTCGTAATAGATCTCGTCTGCCCAACAATGGGTCATGCCTACCAAAATGCGAGCTGACCAATTGCGAGCTACCATGTTAGCATTTGTGAGAGAAATTTGTTAGCCTATCTTTATTCTTTGAAAAACAGAAATACTACACTCACTAACTTTCTTTCACAAACACGACTGTCAACACGTGATAGTCAACTCATAATGGGTCTCGTCTGCCCAACAAATCTCTCTTTTCTCTATAATTCTTTATTCTTTTATAATTATCAACTTTTATCAAAAAAAATTATTCACATTATCTTTATAATAAAAGTTATTATAATATAAAATCTTTAATTTTGTTTACACTAGAGATGACCAAATCCAATATATACAAATATAAAAATACATATATTCACTACAAGGAAAAAAGATAGTTTTTGAACTGTCATTGTAGCCCCTGTCAAGAAAGGGTCATGACAATTTTCGAACTGTCAAAGACCTCCTGATAGATCCTTGACAGTTCGATAACTATCAAAGATTTAGTAGAACTTGAACAAAATCCTTGACAATTCAATAACTGTCAATGATTTAGCCAAATTTTCAATTTTTTTTTCTTAGAATTGTAGCCAAATTGTTGACGGTTTTCACACTATCGAGATTTCGTTTGTTATTTTTTTGTAAATTAATAAAATTTCTTTATTATCACGTATTAAATTATAGAATAGTCGAATGAAATGCTTCATAATATTATGATCATTCAACAATATGTAATGAGACATCGAACAATTGATCGAATAATACATATATTATTGTTGCTCTGAATAAACAAAATTGAACAACAGTATAAATTTTACAATATTGCATAAACAGTAACGAAAAGTTTGATACGTAGTTTTTGCCCTCATTGGCTTCTGACATCACTGAAGCAACAATATATAATCAACTAGTCTCTCAGAGTTCTGAAGTTAAATCAATTGGGTTACCATGGAAGAAGAAAATAGACTAAGAAATCAACAATTTAAACTTTCAATGAAAAGACCTATCTATGAATTTCTTCAGCTTATCCACCGGTTCATGACCAAGATGTTGTGACTTTAATTTGTGAAAAACTATTGCTATTGCATCAATTGGTTGTCCATTTAAGAGGATATCAAGTTTCACCAAATCAGATTCTTGATATCAGTTAACAACATCGCTCAGTATGTGTCAAAGAGAAGTAAAACAAAAATTCTAATTGTTCCATCAAAGCATCTAAACTGACTGCCTTCTGAAGAAATGAGAAATTATCTTAATGATGAATCACATTGAGACATGACTCAAAATATGAGGAAAGTCTATTGGGAGGCTTCATACAAAATCAATTTTATCAAGTGGCATGAGATAGGCTATCCAAGGGTGTGAATTTCTAAGTAGTCAGTACAACTCCCAGTAGTAATAAAAAAAAGTTGCAACTCCCCCCCAAACATTAGAATGTGAACTAGAATATAACATCCTCCTACTGGTGCCATTCTTTATTATTCAGATTGTGTTTTTGGGTGCACATATGCACATGTATGTGTGTGTGCGTGAGAGAGATAGAGTGAGAAACTTACTCTGAGTCCTCATAATCAAATGATGCATAACCTAATGTTATACTCTTCAATTCATTATAAAAATCAACAATAATCTCTCTCAAAGGTAGGCGATACTTCATAAAGGTCTGTTGACTACATATATGAAACTCAAAAGATCAACATTTTAGCTGCAGAATAGTTCATGTCAGGGTATATATGAAACTAGGAAATTTAGCTAACAAAATGAGCAACAAATATTAATCAAGGTGAGACCAATGTATATATAGGACCAATAAAACCTAGTATTTGCATTTTATTTACAAATTTTCATTAGTTAACTAAAAAATTAAGAACAATTGACAATAACATAAGAATTTCAAAAGGCCTACCATCTGGTCTAGCACCAACCTCTCAAAGCAAAGTGTAATAACAGACCCCATGTACCTTGAAGCATACAACAAATTAGCATAGGATAAATAAATGTTTTGCATGGTGCAATAATAGTTATTAAGTAAAGGGACGACAAGAGCTTACTCACTAGGAATTTGATGAGACTTCCAGTAGTAAAATCTATCAATATAAAGGGCATAAAGGGTAGTAGGGTGCTGGGTGTGTGAGTGGGCATGATATAGAGGTATATTCATAGTAGTGCTTTCTCAATTGTCTCTGATCTGTGTTGGAATATTGCACTATTTGGGTATATTGTACTCTGTTTGGGTTGTGTTAAGTGTTAAGAATCCAGGTTCCTATCAATTGGTATCAAAGCCAAGGTTGGGAAATGGTAAAAACGAAAATGGAGAAAGAAATTGGATCGATGAAGGAATATTTGGGAATGATCAAAGAGTGCTTAAGGGAAATGCTAGCCTGGATAAGGCGTATAGATGAAGAAGAAGCAAGAAGGGGTGAGGGTAATGGGTCGACAGAAATCCCAAGAAATCAAGGACAAAACCAAGAAGATGTTAATGGAGGAACGATGAACACCAAGAGACTGTAGCAAGAAATTGGCAACAGAAAATTGGAGATGTCACTCTTCACGGGGGAAGATCCTTATGAGTGGCTGTCTAGGATTGAGCGTTATTTCAATATGTACAGAATCGCTGAGAATGAGAGGTTGGTCATGGTGGCCGTTTGCATGGAGGGTGACGTGATCAATTGGTTCCAGAGAATGGAGGTGCGAGCTCCGATGAAGACATGGGACACATTTAAACTTGCCTTGCTTCATTGGTTCAGTGGCTCACAAGAAGAAGGATCGTATGATACACTGATGGGCATCCGACAGACTGGTACAGTGGAAGACATATTGTGGGCTGCCTTCTTAAACAGGCTTAGACCAGAGATAAAAGCTGAAGTCAAATTGGGCCAACCCAATTCATTAATTCAATTAATTGAGTTAGCCCAGAAAATAGAGGAGAACAATTGGGCTTTAGAAGAAATGAAGTTTGGGCTTAATAGCACTGTAAAACCAATTGGGCTGTATGGGTTTAATAGAGGAATTACTTCAGTTGGGCTGGGTAAACAGGGAATAACAAATACAATTGAATGTGGGCTTGAGCAATTTGATAATGGACTAGGCAAAGGTTTAAATGCAACTGGGTTTGGGCTAGGTAGAGAAACTGGGTCAATGAAAAACGGGTCAAGGGTCCAATCAAATTTAAATTAGATTGCAAATAACCGCAGGCCATTTCCCTTCATCAATCAGCCGAGATATTTTGGCAACTCCTCGCCAACACGTCAAACTTGGGAAAAGTCAACATCTGGTGTTGCAATACCTCTAGTTATCGAAGCCTGAGTACCACACCAAGTCCACCAGTCGATCACAACTTCTATCCACGGCGAACAGCTCATTTCCAACGAATGACAGAGGATAAGGAAGAGTTGAGTAAGAAAGAAGAGGGCGGTAAAAGAGTGGAGGAACGGTGTGGTGTCGGGTGAAAATCTTCCATCTCCCCACCTTGAGGACAAGGTGGTTCTTCAAGGAGAGGGTAATGATGAGACCTCCCAATAGTAAAATCTATCAATATGAGGGGAATAAGGGCAGTAGGGTGCTGGGTGTGTGAGTGGGCATGTTTGCAAGTGGGAGTTAGTTATCCACGTGGCAATTACAATGGAATTGGTGTGACGTTTGTGAGTATAAATTGAGGGATAGGAATTGTAAAAAGGGGGGAGGGGGGGGGGGGGGGGGGAATATTTTAGTGGGGTATTGGAAGGGAGGCCCCTAGCTCCTCGAATTGCTAGGTTATCTTTACATTCAGCACTGTTGTCTTAATTGTTCTTCATTATTGTTGTTATCCATTTCTGTATCAATCAATATAGAGGTATATTCATATTAGTGCTTTCTCAATTGTCTCTGATCTGTGTTGGAATATTGCACTGTTTGGGTATATTGTACTCTGTTTGGGTTGTGTTGAGTGTTAAGAATCTAGGTTCCTATCAAAAGGATAATTGTAGCAAATAGGTTCCCAAGAAGTTGTGACTCGTTTGGGATTAGACGACAATGCAGCAGGATTTCGAGCTTCTACTTTGCTAAAAATCACCAGGTAGTGTTTGGTAAAGCATAGTAAATGACAAAATTATAAATCAGAACTAAAAGGCATACCTCCTATCAAAATACTCAAATATATAAGGAACAGTGGGAACATTTGAAATGAGGTGTGCTCCATACTCCTATATATTAATTGAGGGGTGATAAGAATAAGCAAATATTTTTGTTTTTCTTTTTTCATAGAGCTCTGCTACAGATACTCAGAAAATCACAATCAGTACAACAAACACTGTAAAACCCAAAAAATTCAAAGTTTAAAGCATAATCACTTACCCTCTTCAGAATGCAAACTCAGGAAGAAATCTACCATCTTCCTGAACTTTCTTCTACAACCCAAATTAAAAATCCTACCCAAAAAATAGTGCATAGATCAACCAAAGAATAACCCAAAAGCCAAATTCATTGTAAATATAAAATCAACCATACCTAGGCTGAGACTTGTGGAAATGGACACCACGAACTGGGCCATCATACTCGTCAAACCTATCAATTAGTGTCCCTATATGATAGTCCCATAGCTGGATCACACTGATAGGAACCTGGACACTCAACACAACCCAAACAGAGTACAATATACCCAAATAGTATACTCATAAATGTCACACCAATTCCATTGTAATTACCACGTAGATAACCAACTCCCACTTGCAAACATGCCCACTCACACACCTAACACCCTACTACCCTTATGCCCTTTATATTGATAGATTTTACTATTGGGAGGTCTCATCACACACCACTGTGAAGACTCGCAAGGATTCATGGTCTCTTACTATGGAAACTCAGTCCCTTCACTCTATTACTCTTTGTCTCAAACTTGGTCAAATTTTTCTCCAAACAAATCACCCAAATCTAATTTGAACACACAAACAAACAAATTCAATCAAAACACCCAACGAGAATGTTCATTATTTCATACTTATCACGTAACCTATACACCAATTGATACATCTCAAAATTAATAATTCCAACAAACAACAACAGATCTTCAAAAAGCATAATCCAAACACTAACACCATAACAATATTGAAGAGATTGCGAATTATCAGTGAACAAACAGAGGAATTGAATTATGGTTAGATCTAGCAAGATCGAGAGCTAGTAATAACAAAAATTGATAAAGGAAGAGAAAAAAATTACCTCAGATCTGATCAGAACATGAACATGAAATGATCAATCAAACAACGAAAGAAAAAGGTTTGTGATAGAATAATTAAGAGATATGAAGAGATCGATAGAGAGAAAACAACTCCTCCTCCTTCTCTCAGTCTCTCCCCTCCGCACGCGTCTCTCTCAACCGCAACACCTCCTTGACTGCCCCAAGCCTCTGCTAAATGACGGTGCCTCCGATTCTGAGGGCTTTAGTTCCTCCATCAAGGACAAGATCGACGAACTCAACAACGTCGATGAAGGACAAGAAAATGATGCTGCAGATGTCAATACTCAAGATCAAGTTCAAGACCAGCGTAAGGTTTCTTCATCTGGCTATTATTTCGATCACGTGACTGGATCAATCAAGCGTGGTTTAATAAAAGATCAATTGATGAGTGGGATTTTGATCAGTAGTTTTTGGGCGGAAGAAATGGGTTATTTTAATATTTTATAACCCTGGACCAACTTTGACTTAATAGAACTGCATAAACAATGGATGGAAAAGATTTCGACGACTTAGGGAAAGAGATTTTGGCAACTCGGGGGAAGAGACTTCGGCAATTTAGTGGAAGAAACTTGGGCGTTTTGGTGCAGAAGATTTAGGGTTTACGAGCTCTGATTAGTTTAGTAGAGGAGATTTGGGTGGAAGATACCTTGATTTTTGGTGGTAGTTTTCTTGCCCTATTTTTTACTTCACAGAATTTTGGGAGAAAATGGGTTTGGAGTGTTCACAATGACGGGAAGGGACTTGTGTGTTTTGGTTTGGGCAGAAAATTTTGCCTTAGCAAATTTTAGGGTGCGAAGCCTTGGAGCCAAATTTCATACTTCTTTTTTTTTTTAAATGTCAAGGATTAAGACTATAACAGTTAAGGAATTAAATTGCACCTCTTAATTTTTACACTATCCTTGATAGTTAATAACAGTAAAGGATTAGCTAAAATAGTCAAGTATTGTCTCAAATCCTTGACAGTTAAAAAACAGTCAAGAAGTTGTCAAGGAAAATATTTCTTAACCCTTTTTTAAAACAGTCAAGAAATTTTGTCAAATTTTCTGTCAAGAAATGCCTTTTCCCTTGTAGTGATTGCTAAAGACTCGAATATTAATTATAACAAAATAGTTCAGTTACTTGGAAGAAGAAATAGTAGCCAAAGGATTTGATGTTGTTGTCATCGTCCAAACCAGTAAGTGAATTACAATTCAATTGTTCTATATATGATCAAACCTTTGAGGCCATCTCATTTATACAAAAAAGAAAGAGAGAAAGTAATAGAACCCCAGTGCACATTTACAAAAGGCATAGAAGGAGCACACAGCCTGCAGGTTGCAAGTGGGAAGGTAGTTATCCACATGGCATTGGCATGAATTGGGTGTGACATCTAGGTATAAATAGGGGAATATGAATTGTAAAAGAGTAAGAAGATTTTAGAGGGAAATTGTAAAAGAGGTTCCCAGCTCCTCGAAATGATGGGTTATCTTTACTTTATGGCTGAATTCTTACTTGTATTTCATTGAATTATTATTTAGTTTCTTATCAATTAATACAGAGGAATTTCCATTTTAATTGTTTTTTCCATTGCTATTTGAAATTGAGTTGAATTAGTGTTCTATTGAGTAATACAATCGGTTAGAGTGACATGTGAGAGTTTAAAAACCAGGTTCCCATCAAATTTGGTATCAGAGCAAACTAAAAGGTCTTGGTGTGAGTAATGGTGAATAAGAGAATGGAGGTAAGAATGGAAGGAATCAAGAGAGAGATAGGGAGTGTTAAAGAGGATGTTAGTAGTGTTAAGGAAGATGTTGACAATATCAAGGATTATCTGCTGGAGTTAAAGGAATGGATTCGATTGAGAGATGAGAGGAAAGGGAGCATGAGTCGAGGCAAGGAAAAGATCAAATTGTCAAAAATTCATGTGAAAAATGATGGTAGAAGTCGGAATCAATCACAATCCAACGAGAGTGGAGGAGATGATCAGAGGGTGTGAAAGTTGGAGCTGCCAGTGTTTAATGGTGAGGACACTCAAGATTGGATCTTCAGGGTCGACAGATACTTCTAGGTGAATAAGTTTGACGAAAGAGAAAAGCTTGAGGTGGCGACGGCGTGCATGGAAGGGCGAGTGCTGAACTGGTTTCAGTGGGTTGACTCTCGCGTTCCATTTACAGACTGGCGCTCTTTCAAAAGGATGGTGATCGAGAGATTTAGGCTATCATACAAGGGCTTGGCATTCGAATCAATGGTGACACTGAAACAAACGACCACTGTGACTGAGTATAGGGAACAGTTTGAGTTGTTAGCAGTGCCTATGCATGATATGGAAGAAGAATTGTTGATGGGCACATTTATTAGTGGGTTGAAAGAAGGAATAAAAGATGAATTAAGGTTAGCTAAGCTCAATAGTCTATTTGAGCTTATGGATCAGGCCCACAGAATTAAGGAAAAAAACTAGGTATTGGATAAAACAAGGCTGAGATTGGGCCAAGCCCAATGGGTCAATAGAGAGAAGGCTTACAGTAAACTAACACTAGGTCTAGAAACTCTTAAAATTGGGTGGTGATCTAACACAGGTATAAGTCCAGATTGTGCACTTTCTTCCCAAATGAAAAATGAAAAATGAAAAAGGGGGCAAGCTTCTTGAGTCAACGCCAGCAAGCTTTCAGCCTTCTACTTTCTGGTCACTTTTTAATGTAGAGATCCAGTACAAATGAGAGAGAGGATTTTGTTACAAGTGTGATGAAAAGTTTGGACCAGCACATCGATGTAAAAATCGAGCTCTACAAATCTTGTTGGTCATGAATGAAGATGAGGAAGTCATGGAAGCTAAGTTAACGGTGAAGGTTGAAGAAGAAATCAACTCTAAAGAGGATTCTATGGCTCTACCCATGCTTCCATCATGGGCTTGACCTCAATAAATACATTGAAGCTTCGGTGGACTATTAATGGGGTAGAGGTAATAGTGATGGTAGACAGTGGGGGTTCCCATAACTTCATCTCTCAAGACTTAGTCCAAAAATTAGGATTGTTGGTGAGTGAAACAAGAGCTTTTGGTGTAATGTTGGGAAACGAATTTACGATGCACAGTTTAGGGATCTATATAGGGGTAAAGATAGAGATGCAAGGGCTCACGGTGCTACAAGATTTGTTTCCCTTTGACTTAGGAGGGGCTGATGTGGTTCTGGGGGTGATGTGGTTGAGTTGGTTAGGTGATGTGTGTGCTAATTGGAAGTGTCTGATGATGAAGTTTGAGGTAGAAGGGAAACCAGTGGTCCTACAAGGAGACCCTTCTTTAGTGAAAACGATGGTGTCTCTGAAGGCCATCTTGAAATCTATCCACCAGGAAGGTCACGGTTTCATGATTGAATTATGCTCTATTGTCCAACAAGAGCAAGTTGAGGTAATTTCTTTAGTCCCAAGAGTGGTATCCTTGTTAACTGAATTTGGCCCACTTTTTATCAACCAGTAGGTCTTCCCCCTCATGTAGACAAGACCATTCAATCACTCTGAAGGATGGATCCCGAGTCCCAAATATCAGGCCCTACAAATACTCTTATACTCAAAAGAATGAAATTGAGAAGCTTATTAGTGAAATGTTGGCCGCAGGAATAATTCAGCCAAGTATTAGCCCGTTTTCATGTCTGGTGCTACTGGTTCAGAAAAAAGATGGTAGTTGGCGATTTTGTGTGGACTATTGAACATTAAATGACATCACTATACTAGACAAGTTTCCCATTCCAACCATAGACGAGTTGCTTGATGAACTAGGCAGCGCCACCATATTCTCTAAATTGGACCTCAAATCCGGGTACCACCAGATCAAGGTTCGCATGGAAGATGTTCCTAAAACGGCCTTCCAGACTCACGAAGGGCATTATGAATTCTTAGTGATGTTAGAGTAGATGCCCTAGAGCCAATCAATTATTGTAGAATTGACTCTTTGTAATAATGTTCATTAATCAATAAAAGGCGTTTTATTCTATATCGCGTAAATCATTGTTATTGCAATATGTATTGATATATGTCCTTAGAATGGTAGAACCGTGACGAGGGTATCAAGTGTTTCAAATCTTGATAGTGAGAACCCTATGAGCACATATGGTGGCCATTCTAGAAACGTCCGTAGCCCCAGTATTATTCTGAAGTAAGGGCACAGATAATACGGTAAGGCTATCATAGTGTTGAACGACCCTGTCGAAAGGCAGTGACTGATCTCACTTGTCAAGGTTGTTTGGTGACAACCTGGTGCAACACATGGGTGTTTGTTGTAGGCGATTACACCGCAGCAAGTTCACTGGACTGACCCACCAGAGGATTCCATATGGATGGTAACCCCAGTGTCTATGGAACAAATCCTCTAACGAATGGTGGTGCATGTGATCCTTAGACTTGAGATCACCGGAGCGCCTTGTGCACCGATTGGTGTAGTTTGACACTAGCCTAACGCAGTTCTTTTCAGAGCTGTCAATACGGTGGTGATTGGCTGCATCAAGGAGTGTATCAAGACTATGGTGGATTGACAGAGGATTCATCACTCCCGGGTACGGGAGAAAGTTATCTCACGGCGCAATTCAGTATATGGCAATGACACTAAAACTGTGGCCACAGTGGGATTGAGTTGTTGCTCTATCCAGTTTATAATACGGGTCATTGGTCCAGAAACTGAATAAATAATATCGAGAGTAACCGAAGGTTGACACTATTTCTATGCCTTCGTCTCGTCGAGATAACGTATGATGAAAGGATCGAATTGCACGGTAACCATATCGTTGACAGGTAGCTACTTTGCTGAATCCGAATCTATCGGGTGGCCATGATGCCTTGCTAGGGGCCAATCTTGGTCTGTGTATTAGTGAGACGATTAATTGGTGTTAATCGCAATACTATACACTGCCGATATGATGAGGAGCCTAAGGGTCACACACATAGAAGACAATTTAAGATGCAAGAAGAAAGAAGGGCGTTTTCGTCTTTTAAGGCGAAAGGGTATTTTGGTAATTTCACAGTGCAATTAAATTTGCTGAGGTCGTAGCCTTTATTTAATTTGTTAGAAAAATTAAATAAGTGAAATTACGTTTAAATGTGTGTTCGCACATATTTAAATATATTATCATTATTGTTAAATGTTAATATATATTTAAATATATATTAATTGATTTTAATTGAGATAATGATGGAAAATAAAATAAATCAAATTGGGAGTGTTTGGCAACATGGGGCGTTTGGGTTGAAGCCCAAGCCTATTCCATATGGGATTAGGGCAAATTGTTTTTACTATAAAAAGAAAAGTGTGTTAATTAAATGTGGTAGAGTTTTTCTTAAAAAAAAACACACAACCCCTTTTTGGAAAAACACTCCCACGGCAGTAACAATTTTAGCCTAAAATCAATTCAATTAATTTTGTTTTTCTTCTTAATCTTGAAGCCAAAGAGGATCTAGCAAATACCTCTTTGGTTCTTTTTGAGATTGTCTTCGTGTGGACTACACAGGTTTGATCCTACACTTGGATCGGTAGCAAAACATTCGTCGACAAATTTGGAGGAGCCTTCAACATGCGTTTGTTTCTCTTAACTCATGTTTAATATTTCTGCAGATTATTATTATGATAAAATTGTAAAATTATACCCTTGATCTTGACTCATGTAAACGATCCCTAAGTTATATTATTTTTGTTTCCGCTGCGTATACAGGACCGTTTACTAACAAGTGATGCCTATTGGTTTAACAAATGCCCCCTTAACGTTTCAAGCACTAATGAATGAAATTTTTAGGCCCCACCTCTGCAAATTTATACAGGTATTTTTTTATGATATCTTAATTTACAGTACTGACATAATTGTTCACTTGATGCATCTACGCCAGGTTTTTGAAATACTTCAGACGCACAGGCTAGTGGTTAATAAAAAGAAGTGTCAATTTGCTCAAGCAAAGCTGGAATATTTAGGGCACATCATATCAGCAAATGGAGTGGAAGCTGTGTTAGAGTAGGTGCCCTAGAGCCAAACAATTATTGTAGAATTGACTCTTTGTAATAATGTTTATTAATCAATGAAAGGCATTTTCTGCTATATCATGTAACTCAAATTGTAAGTATTGATATATGTCCTTAACATGGTAGAACCACGACGAGGGTATCAAGTGTTTCAAATCTTGATAGTGAGAACCCTATGATCATATATGGTGGCCATTTTAGAAATGTCTGCAGCCCTAGTATTATTTTGACCAAGGACACAGATAATACGGTAAGGCTATCATAGTGTTAAACGACCATGTCGAAAGGCAGTGACTGATCTCACTTGTCAAGGTTGTTTGTCGACAACCTGATGCAACACATGAGTGCTTGCTGTAGGCAAGTTCACTAAACTGGCCCACTATAGGATTTCATATAGATGGTAACCCTAGTGTCTATGGAATAAATCCTCTAACGAATGGTGGTGCATGTGATCCTTAGACTTGAGATCACTAGAGTGCCTTGTGCATTGATTTGTGTAGTTTGACACTAGCCTAATGTAGTTATATTTGGAGCTACCAAAACGATAGTGATTGGCTACATCAAGAAGTGTATCAAGACTATGGTGGATCGACAAAGGGTTCATCACTCTGGGGTATGGGAGAAATTATCTCATGGCGTAATTCAGTGTATGGCAATGACACTAAAGCTGTGGCCACAATGGGATTGAGTTGTTGTCCAATCTAATTATTATTCCGATCATTGGTCCAATAACTGAATATAAAGGTATCAAGGATAACGGGGGTTGACACTATTTCTGTACCTCAGTCTCAATGAGATAACAGATGATGAAGGGATTTGATTGCACGATAACCATATCATTGATAGGTAGCTATTTCGCGGAATCTAAATCTATTGGGTAGCCATGATGCCTTACTAAGGGCCAATCTTGGTCTGTGTGTAGTAAGACAATTAATTGGTGTTAATCGCGATACTACTCACTACTGAGATGATGAGGAGCCTATGGGTCACACACTTAGAAGATAATTTAAGAATCGGTTTATGGAAGGGGGTATTTTCGTCTTTTAAGATAAAAGGGTATTTTGGTAATCTCACAGTGCAATTAAATTTCCCAAGGTTGTTGCCTATGTTTAATTTACTATTAAAATTAAACTAGTGAGATGATATTTAAATATATGTACACATATATGTAAATGAATTATTATTATTAATTGAATGTTAATATATTTCATATATATATTAATTGATTTTAATTATAATAATAATTAATTAAATATAAAATACCATAACAAGGGTGTTTGGATACAAGGGTGGATTAAAGTTGGAGCCCATGTCTATTCCTTATAGGAATAGGGTTTTAACACATGCACTATATAAGTGCAAGTTGTGTTAAAGAGAAAATATATTCATTCAATCATTCAATCATTAAGAAAAAGAAAAAGAGGTAGCCCCCTTTACACTCTCTCACGTTCTCCCCTTGGCGTGGATCAAAGAATTTTTCTTTGATTCAACTTGATTCTTGAAGCCAATTAGAGGATCTATCAAATCCCTATTGGTTCTTTGGATTGTCTTCGTGTGGATCACTGCTCGTGCGATTCTACGTTGAATCGGTAAAGAAGTAAATTCAAAGATACTTGAAGGAGCCTCCAAACTTGTGTACGATCTCTAATCGTTGAATGGATCTTTGTTATTTCAATTTAAGCATATAAATATATCAGACCCTGATCTTGGCGAAATCAGAGTAATTGATGGGTAATAATTTTTGTTTTTCTATTGCCTCTGCTTATAGATTTACTAACAGTGGTATCAAAGCGTAAGGTCTTGATTGCATATATTTTAACTGTATTTTGATTGATTAACTGAATTGATTGCTGGATATTGCATGTTTAGTTTTTTGATCTGTTAAAAATGCTTAAATTGATTAATACATGTGTTGGATTTGTTGAGGGATTCGCATTGGATCATTTTTGTAATACGCACATGAATAGTATTCTAGAAACTGCGAGTTGCGCCGCGGCATAGTTCTTCTGCACCACGGTGTAAAGTTTCATAAGCTTGGAATTCGTAAGTGCGCTGCAGCGAAATAAAACTTTGTCGCAGCGTAATTGTAGGAAAATGTTGAGCGACTATGAATGCACATTTGGGCCACAGCGAAATAAAACTTTTCCATGGTGTGATTATGTTACGTGATTGCACAATCACGCGCTTTAAGCCGCGGTCAAATAACACTTCATCGCAGCGTGGAAGCATCATAAAATGCAAAACATGCATTTCCGCCGCGACGTAATAAAACTACGTCGTGGCGTGAAAACGACGAAGTAGCTCACCAAATTGTAAAACAACATGATTGCACTGTAGCGTAATAAAACTACGCCACGGAGCGAATGCATCATCAGAGCATGGGTTGCTGGTCTTATGCCACAGAGAAATAAAACTTTGCCGTAGCGCAAATTTGTTCTTGCTATGCGTTGCGGCATAATAAAGTTATGCCACAGCATGAATGTTGCTGTCGCATTTTTAATGCTAGATTGATGCATAATTCTGCAAATTCAAAAGGGTAATTTTTATAAATCAACCTACCCAATTCAAAATTGATGCTTTTGAATGTATGCAATAATTCTTGTTTTAAAATTGCATGGTGCCCAATACATAAGCCTTGGACCTATGGTTAATGTTTTAAAGTACTTTTGGGTATGTATGATTGTAATTTTTAAATAGGGACTGCGTGCTCTGTCTTTCTCTTATTAGAGTAGGTGCCCTAGAGCCAATCAATTATTGTAAGATTGACTCTTTAATAAATGTTTATTTATCAATAAAAGACATATTCTTTTATATCGTGTAAATCATAGTTATATGTAATGATATATGTCCTTAGGATGGTAGAACCGTGATGAGGGTATCAAGTGTTTCAAATCTTGATAGTGAGAACCCTATGATTACATATGATAACCATTCTAGAAACGTCCGTAGCCCCAGTATTATTCTGACCAAGGACACAGATAATACGGTAAGGCTATCATAGCGTTGAACGACCCTGTCGAAAGAGAGTGAATGATCTCACTTGTCAAGCCTGTTTGCCGACAACCTGGTGCAATGCATAGGTGCTTGCTAGAGGTAAGTTCACTGGATATACCCACCAAAAGATTCCATGTGGATGGTAACCCCAGTGTCTATGGAATAAATCCTCTAACAAATGGTGGTGCATGTGATGCTTAGACTTGAGATCACTGGAGCGCCTTGTGTACCAATTGGTGAAGTTTGACACTAGCCCAATGTAGTTCTATTCAAAGCTATCAATACGATAGTGATGGGCTACAATGAGAAGTGTATCGAGACTATGGTGGATTGACAAATGATTCATCACTCCTGGGTATAGGAGATGTTATCTCACTAGGTAATTCAGTAAATGGCAATGACGCTAAATATGTGGCCATGGTGGGATTGAGTAAATAGCCATGACACTAAATCTGTGGCCACAGTCTCGATACACTTCTCGATACACATTGAGAAGTGTATCAAGACTACGGTGGATTGACAAATGATTCATCACTCCTGGGTACGGGAGAAGTTATCTCACTGGGTAATTCAGTAAATGACAATGACACTAAATCTGTGGCCATAGTGGGATTGAGTTGATGCTCAATCCAATTTATTATTCCAGTCATTGGTCCATTAACTGAATACAAACATGTCGAGGATATCTAAGGTTGACCCTATTTCTGTACCTTAGTCTCGATGAGATAACGGATGATGAAAGGATTGGATTGCACGGTAACCATACCATTGACAAGCTGCGGTTTTGCTGAATCTGAATCTATCGGGTGGCTATGATGTCTTGCTAGGAGCCAATCTTGGTCTGTATGTAGTGAGACGATTAATTGGTATTAATCATGATACTGCACACTATCGATATGATGAGGAGCCTACGGGTCACATACTTAGAAGATAATTTAAGAATCAATTTGTGAAAATGGTATTTTCATCTTTCAGGATGAAAAGGTATTTTGGTAATCTCACAGTGCAATTAAATTTGTTAAGGTTGTTGCATGTATTTAATTTTAATATTAAAATTAAATTAGTGAAATTATATTTAAATATATCTATGTATATATTTAAATGTTAATATATTATTATATATATTAATTGATTTTAATTATAATATTAATTAATTAATTAAAATACCATAAAGGGTGTGTTTGGTTGTAAGGGTGAACTAGGGTTGGAGCCTATGGCTATTCCTAAGTGGGATAAGGTTTAATTGTTGCACTATTGATGCGTTGTTACTACAACATGCAATATATAGCAAGTGCACTACTTGTACAAAGTAATAAAGTGATGAGTGAGTACCGTTCCCACGAGGATAGTGTTACTAAGTACCGATTTCTCTAGTTTAAGTCTTAATTGAAGAAACAATAAATTGGATTGATGGAAAATTAACAAACTAAATACAAATTAACAAAATATAAATGAATGATAATGAACTATTGTAGATAGGAAGGGTGTTTGTCTCACTATGGGAATCCCAGCCACTGGAGGAAACATTGTATGGCCTTCCTAGCAAAAAGGAAGAAGAATGTTACTTCTTTATCAGGTACGTTCTTGACTGAGATTAACTTCTCCCGTCAGCATCTAGCGTCAATGACACAAGATGTGGTACTCACATTTGCTCTAATGTGTAGGGACTACGGCAGAGTAGATTGCTCACTGAGGGAGAGGTAGACCTACCAGTTGGAAATAGAGCACGTGATGCTGCATTTGCTATAAGATCTTATCATCTGGTTTTTCCTATGGGCTTGTTTCTAGGAATTGTGCATCATTATGATTTTTCTTCAAATTCTAAAAATTATATTTCTGTGTCCACTTAGGACAAGTAGAATATTACTTTACTAATGGATTGTTATCCTTGAGTACAAATAATATTCTTTATGGAACTGTTTCATAATAATATGTTCTGAAGATAGACAATAAGCATATTCTCAAAATAACAACTATGCCAACTGTGGCAAGTTGAGTTAAACATACCTGAAGGAATGTGGGATAGTATCAAAACTCACCTCTTCGTATACACCCCAGAATAATGGTGTGTCTGAAAGGAGGAATAGGACCTTACTTGAAATGGTGAGGTCCATGATGAGTTTTTTATGATTTGCCCACATAATTCTAGGGTTATGCCCTAGATATTGCAACTTACACAGTAAACCGTGTGCTATAAAAGTCTGTAGATAAGACTATATGAAAAATGGAGTGGGCGAAAGCCCAACTTATCTTATCTAAGGATTTAGGGTTGTGAGGCTTCTGTGAAGAAATTGACTTCGAATAAGCTGGGCCCGAAATTCTACAAATGTGTATTTGTTGGGTATCCTAAGAAGACCAAAGGATACTATTTCTACCATCCGAAAAAGCACAAAATTTTTGTCGCTCATACTGGTGTCTTCTTAGAAAAGGAATTTTTAAGAAGTACTAGTGGGAGAAAAGTAGAATTCGATGAAGTTCTGGAACCACAAGATATATTAGACGAAGGACAGGAAGATGTGCCACAGGAAGTGGTTAAACATCGTGAGGAGGTTACTCCACAATTTGTGGATCAAAGTGAACCATCTCAAGTAGCATTGGAGCAATATAGGTCCAGAAAAGTATGTCCTGAGCCTGAGAGATATGGCTTTCTTGTGACTCAGCATGGTGACATACTGGTCTACAATGACAACGAATCCAAGACGTATGATGATGTTGTATCAGATTCAAATTCTGTTAAATGGCTTGAGGCCATGAAATCTAATATGGACTCCATGTACCAGAACCCAGTATGTTCTCTAGTGGATCCACCTGAAGGGATAAAAGCCATAGGGTGTAAGTGAGTCTTCAAGAAGAAGGCTAACATGGATGGCAAGGTGTATACCTACAAGGCACGATTGATTGCCAAAAGTTTCAAACAAATTCATGGTATTGACTATGAAGAAACCTTTTTGCTGGTTGTCGTGATTAAATCCATCTGGATTATGCTTGCAATTGCTACATATCATGAATATGAAATTTGGCAAATGGATAGAAAAATGGCTTTCCTGAATGGAAACCTTGAAGAGGATGTATATATGACACATCCCGATGGTTTCGTTCTTGATGGACAAGCTAATATGATATGCAATGTAGTGACTGCTTTATACGAGGATACTCAGAAAAATATATCAAGTAGAATATATGTACATTAGCAAAAGTAAATAGGCCCCAAAATTTTCTTTTATTACATATAAACATTATTTATACAAAACAAAATATCCTTTAAAAAATGATATTAAAACAGTGGATAGTGTAGCTATTGCTCCTCGCTTGCCGACACCCATCCGACTGCGTTCTCACCTAGATCCTGCAACCACAAAGAAAACAACGGGGTGAGCACAAAACAATGCTTAGTAAGAAAACCCTCTACTTGACTGTCCCCTTAATTCTTTCCTTACACTCTTTCTCATCGCATTTATTTTCACTTTCACACAGCTCTCTTAACTTTTGTTATATGTCACGGCCTCATCTTACCGGAGGCATGGCTGGGTGGAGTTCACACAGCACCAACCCACTCTTCATGACTTTCGGGTGGAGATCACAAAGCACTAACCCTTTTTCATAACTATCGGGTGGAGATCACAAAGCACCAACCCGTTTTCATAACTATCGGGTGGAGATCACAAAGCACCAACCCGTTCTTAGTGCTCTTCTCATTCTCTCTACTCGTAGAGGAGTTCATTCACCCAATTCTCTACTCTTTCTTAAACTACTTCTCAAATGCACAAGTAATGCATATGGATGGTTCATGTTCATTAATGCACTTAGGAAATGCCAATATGCAATATTGCAAAAATTAAGGTTCACAACTCATGCTCATATTTCTCTTAGGCATTTCATCAAATAACTAGTGTGCATACTTACACTGCACTTTATTTATAAGTCTATTCCTGTCTTGAACCATCCAAAATGGGAGAAAACTCCCTCACCAAGCTATAATCCCTGCCATAACTTAACACTTCCAAAAAGATTTCTCAATCTCCTCCAATTTCATCACAAACTACATAATCCTCACACATCACACCTCTCAATTGAAGTGTATTTAACATCCACAAAATAACTACTCATCTCAACACAAGTTCTCAATAACATAACATATATCATGCATAAATAAATCTCCACTCAAAGGATTTCTCAAATATCAACTTGGATTGGGATTTACTTACCTTGTGATGGTGTGATTCCACTAACACTTCTGTTTTCCTTTGGTAGATGTCTTTTCTCTACACCTTTAAACCATAACAAATTAAGACCTCAACACCTTTATAGGTAAATTTCACATCTAGAGCAAGGATTCTTACCTTAGAATGCCTTAGATCAATTCTCTACCAAGATCCAACTAAAAACCCTCAAAAATCCTTGAAAGCTTGAAGGAAGAATTGAGAGGAAATGGAGAATGGAAGAGGCGGTGGAAGAAGAGTGAATGAAGGGTTTACTAAACTTAACCCCTCTTTAGCTCAAATTATCTTCATTCATTCCCATTTTACCCTTGCTCTTCTTTAGGAATTCCATCCTTGTCCTTTAAATCATTACAATCACACCCCTACTCTAGCATATTCTTCATAAAATTCTCTTACATTTTACTTCCCACTTTTTCTGCTAATTAAGGATAGAAAGGTCATTGTGCCCCAAAGGAAGAATTCTCTAGAAACTTATTAAAATTTTTCAACTAACCCGTCGCCGCAGCGAAGAACTTCCCGTTGCCCCGGCGAAAACTTACAGAAACGACTCACAACTCTCAAGCCAATGTCGCCGCGGCGAAGACTATTCTTCGCCCGACGAAGACTGAATTTCAAAAATTCACCAAGTCTCAACCAAAATCAGGGCAAACACTTAACCCAATCTACTCATCAATCCAACTAAGGGCCAACCAATGGAAAATCACAGCATGCAAGCTCAAATGAGAACAAATCAATAAACATTCAAGCAATACCACACAATTGAACTACGTACCTCAAGTGGGGCATTATAAATCTCCCTCCCTTAAAAGAATTTCGTCCCCGAAATTCACACAAACAAACAACTCTGGGTAACGAACCTGCATGTCTTGCTCAACCTCCCATGTGGCCTCTTCTACCTTGTGATTTCTCCAAAGGACCTTCACTAACAGAATACTCTTATTCCGGAGTTCTTTAATTCTTCGGTCTAAAATCTAAACTGGGCGTTCCTCGTACACAAGGTTCTCTGCTAACTCAACAGCCTCTATACTCAGAATATGGGAGGGGTCACTTACATACTTCTGGAGCATCGAGACATGGAAAACATTATGCATCTTGTCCATACTAGGTGGTAGTGCCAATCTGTAAGCCACATTTCCAACTCGTTGCAATACTTCAAATGGACCTATATATCTCAGTGCTAACTTCCCTTTATTCCCGAAGCACATCACTCGCTTGTAGGGGGAAACTTTCAGAAACACTTTATCGCCCACTTGGAACTCAATTTCTTTCCTCTTCAAATTGGCATAACTTTTCTGTTTGTCTTGGGCTTGCTTCATTCTGATTCTGATTAACCTTACATCCTCTAGCATCTTCACAGTCATCTCTGGCCTAAGAACTGTATTCAACTCATCCTTTTCGCCGATCTCATCCCAATGTAGTGGAGACCTTTATCGTCTATCATACAAAGCCTCGTAAGGCGCCATCTTTATTGTAGACTGATAACTATTATTGTAGGCAAACTCCACCAAAGGTAACATTTCATGCCATGACATTCTATAATCCATGCAGCAAGCTCTCAACATATCCTCAAGCACCTGATTTGTTCTCTCTGTTTGGCCATCTGTCTGAGGATGATAGTCAGTACTGAATGTCAAACGGGTACCCAAATTCCTCTGTAAACTCATCCAGAAAGCTGAAACAAACCTGGAATCTCTATCTAACACTATTGTCTTGGGCACACCATGCAACCTGACTATCTCCTTAATATAAATCTGAGCCAACTGATCTGTCGTAGTGCTCTCCTTTACTGGAAGGAAATGGATTGACTTGGTTAACCTATCTACAATCACACATATAGCATTATAACCTCTCTGTACCCTGGGGAGACCTATAATAAAATCCATTGAAATGCTCTCCCACTTCCATTCTGGAACACTAACTGGCTGAAGCAACCCTGGTAGTCTTTGATGTTCTGCTTTCACCTGTTGGCAAACCAGGCACTTAGCTACAAATTCCGCAATATCTTTCTTCATACCTGCCCACCAATAGCCTTCCTTTAAATCTTGATACATCTTGGTTGCTCCAAGATGAGCAGTGTATGGTATGTCATGAGCCTCCGCAAGAATTTTCTTCCTCAACTCATCACTTGGAGGAATACACAACCTATTTCTGAAATAGAGCACACCATCCTTTAAGTAGAACTCTGATGTCTTGCCCTCATACACCTGCTGAACTATTCTCTGACACCACTCATCGGCCACTTGCTTTTCTTTAACTTCTTCCAATAAAGTAGACTGGATCTCTAACCTGGCAATCCATCCCGGGATTACTTCAATCTGCTCTTTACACAACTCTGCTAATAACTCTTTTTGCTTAGTAAGCCAGGACAAATAAACTTTTCTACTTAGGGCATCGGCTACTACATTGGCTTTCCCCGGTTGATACTTAATCTCACACTCATAATCTTTAACCAGCTCTAACCACCTTCTTTGCCTCATATTCAGCTCCTTCTGAGTGAAGAAGTACTTTAGACTCTTATGATCGGTGTAGATATTACTCTTGGCACCATAAAGGTAATGCCTCCAAATCTTTAATGCGAAGACCATGGCTGCCAACTCTAAGTCATGTGTAGGGTATCTCATCTCATACTCTTTTAATTGTCGAGAGGCATAAGCTATCACCCTACCTAACTGTATTAACACAGCACTAAGTCCTTGCAAAGAGGCATCTGTATAAATATCGTAGTCTACACCTTCCTGTGGTAACACTAACACGGGAGTTGTCGTTAACCTCTTCTTCAACTCTTGAAAACTCTCCTCACATGCTTTTGACCATGTAAAAGGAGTTCTCTGTTTGGTAAGAGCTATCAATGGTTTAGCCAATTGGGCAAACCTTGCTACAAATCGCCTGCAGTAACCTGCTAAGCTCAAGAAACTTCTAACCTCTTTCACGGTCTTCGGCCTCTGCCACTCAAGGATTGCCTTGACTTTACTCGGATCTACTGAAATCCCTTCCTTAGACACAGTATGGCCCAAAAATAATACTTGATCCAGCCAAAACTCACACTTGGAAAACTTAGCATACAACTTCTTTTCCCTCAATCGTTGCAACACTAATCTCAAATGTTCCTCATGCTCTTCTCTCGACTTAGAATAAACTAGAATATCATCTATGAAAACCACTATAAACTAATCCAAACAATCATGGAAGACTCGGTTCATCAGATCCATAAATACTGCTGAGGCATTTGTTAAACCAAAAGGCATCACTGCAAATTCATAATGCCCATACCTTGTATGGAAAGCAGTCTTTGCTACATCTTGATCGGCCACTCTTACTTGATGGTACCCTGACCTCAAATCAATTTTAGAAAACAGTACGGCTCCTTTTAATTGATCAAACAAATCATCAATGCGAGGTAATGGGTACTTGTTCTTCACTATCATTTTATTCAACTCTCTATAATCGATACACATCCGTAGTGACCCATCTTTCTTCTTCACAAACAAAATTGGAGCTCCCCAAGGAGAATGAATCGGTCGGATAAAGCCTTTCTCCAAAAGCTCTTGGAGTTGCTTCTTTAATTCCTGAAGCTCTGCTGGGGCCATTCGATAAGGGTCTTTGGATATTGATGTTGTTCCTAGTGCTAGTTCGATACTAAACTCAACCTCCCTTTCTAGGGACAAACCCGGTAACTCTTCTGGAAACACATCTAGAAACTCTCGAACTACTGGCACCCTCTGAATCTTGGGCTAGGGAACATCACCACTCTGAACTACATGGGCAATATATCCCGAACACCCCTTTTTCAACATCTTTCTAGTCTTCACGCTACTAATCAACATGCTCAACTGATGGCCCTCTCCAAAACTAAATTTATCTCCATTATCGAGATTAAATCTCGCTTTCTTTTTCCGACAGTCAATCTCTACTCCATTCCTCCCTAGGAAATCCATTCCCAATATGACATCAAAGTCGGGCATATCAAACATTATTAGATCCACTACTAATTCTCGTCCATGGATCACTATCCACTCTCCTGATAACATCTCATGGGTCACAACACTAACTCCATCGGGTAACTCTATCTTAATGGGTTGAATCACTCTCGTAGGTTTCAAACTAACCTCTCAATCATCCCATACGATATAAAAGAATGAGTGGCTCCTGAATCAATTAAAGCATACAAAGGAACAGAATGAAATAATAACTGACCAGTAACAGCTGATGGACTGGCCTCTGCTTCACCCTATGCCACTGTAAACACTCTAGCATTCGTAGTACCTCCCGAACTCTGTGCGGGTGCTGGAAGAGGAGCTTTACAATCTCTCATCAAATGCCTTGGCTGTCAGCATCTATAACATACCCTCTGGTCTCTCATACACTCTCCTGAGTGGTTCCTCCCATATTTAGGGCAAAAAGGAAACCCTTCCGTCCGGGGTCGCTTATTCTTCCACTCTCTTCTGTTCTGTCTAAATTGAAACTTCTTCTTCTGATTCTTCATTTCTTTACCTTTCACACCCGCGAATTTCTCTTTCTGCGGGGCGGTGGGTGGCTCACTTGTCCCTCCTGTCGAAGAACCTACTAAGGGAATTTTGTTTTCAAAAATTTTTGCCCTCATTGCTCACCTCAAGGCCTCACTATAGGTTCGAGGGGGATCAGAACTAGTCATTATATCCCGAGCTATCTCTGGCTTCAACCCATGTAACTTATCTCTTCTCAATGCCGGAGTACTAACTATTCCGGGTGCAAACCTTGCAAGTGAGTTAAATTTCACTAAGTACTCCTTCACAGTACTAGATCCCTGCTGCAAGCTAATAAATTCTTGGACCTTCTCATGAACTCGGTCCTCTGTTCTATATTCGGCCTCAAACTCTTGCCTGAACGCTTCCTAAGTCATCGTTGCCACATCATGAGTTTCTTCCATTAATTCCCACCAAATTCGGGCATTACCCCGAAATAAGAAACTCGCATACTAGATCTTCTCCCGGTCCGTCATAGGGAATAAACATGTTGTTCGCTCTACAGACCTAAACCATTCTTCGGCTATTACTGGGTCTGTAGTACCCTTAAACTCTAAGGGTTGATGTTGACTGGGAAGACCATAAATTGGTTCAACTCTGTTCTGTACTGGGGGAGGTACCAGTTGTTCTCTTCCTACATTCGTAGCTGGTGGTACCTGCACGGGGGTTACAACTCTCCCTTGGGTTTCAGCCATAACTTGCTGTATAATCCCCCGAACTCTAGCGTCATCCAAGGAAGGGGGCGTAGCTTCTGGTGGGTTAGAATATTCTCCCTCATTCATCACACCTTTACCACGCTTTTGTGTACTACACCTCATCTACAAAACAAAGTTTTATCAATTCAAGAAACACTTATAGTAAGGAAAGAATTAACTTACACAGTCGGTTATCGGACGTCGTGGCGATGAGAATAGTATACTGTCAAATCCCAAAATCTTTGCTTTGATACCAAAAGTGTAGTGACTGCTTTATACTAGGATACTCAAAAAAATATATCTAGTAGAATATATGTACATTAGCAAAAGTAAATGGGCCCCAAAATTTTCTTTTACTACATATAAACATTATTTATACAAAACAAAATATCCTTTACAAAATGATATTAAAACAGTGGACAGTGTAGTTATTGCTCCTCGCTTGTCGACGCCCATCCGACCGCGTTCTCACCTAGATCCTACAACCACAAAGAAAACAACGCGGTTAGCACAAAACAATGCTCAGTAAGTGAACCCTCTACTCGACTGTCCCCGTAATCCTTTCTCTTAATTCTTTCCTTACACTCTTTCTCATCTCATTTATTTTCTTTTTCACACAGCTCTCTTAACTTCTGTTATATGTCACGGCCTCATCTTATCGGAGGCACGGCCGGGTGGAGTTCCCACAGTACCAACCCACTCTTCATGACTTTCGAGTGGAGATCACAAAACATCAACCCTTTTTCATAACTATTGGGTGGAGATCACAAAGCACCAACCCGTTTTATAACTATTGGGTGGAGATCACAAAGCACCAACCCGTTTTCATAACTATCGGATGGAGATCACAAAGCACCAACCCGTTCTTAGTGCTCTTCTCATTCTCTCAACTCGTAGAGGAGTTCATTCACCCAATTCTCTACTCTTTCTTAAACTACTTCTCAAATGCACAAGTAATGCATATGGATGGTTCATGTTCATTAATGCACTTAGGAAATGCCAATATGTAATGTTGCAAAAATTAAGGTTCACAACTCATGCTCATATTTCTCTTAGGCATTTCATCAAATAACTTGTGTGCATACTTACACTGCACTTTATTTATAAGTCTATTCCTTTCTTGAACCATCCAAAATGGGAGAAAACTCCCTCACCAAGCTATAATCCCTGCTATAACTTAACACTTCCAAAAAGATTTCTCAATCTCCTCCAATTTCATCACAAACTACATTATCCTCACACATCACACCTCTCAATTGAAGTGTATTTAACATCCACAAAATAACTACTCATCTCAACACAAGTTCTCAATAACATAACATATATCATGCATAAATAAATCTCCACTCAAAGGATTTCTCAAATATCAACTTGGATTGAGATTTACTTACATTGTGATGGTGTGATTCCACTAACACTTCTGTTTTCCTTTAGTAGATGTTTTTTCTCTACACCTTTAAACCATAACACATTAAGACCTCAACACCTTTATAGGTAAATTTCACATCTAGAGCAAGGATTCTTACCTTAGAATGCCTTAGATCAATTCTCTACCAAGATCCAACTAAAAACCCTCAAAAATCCTTGAAAGCTTGAAGGAAGAATTGAGAGGAAATGGAGAATGGAAGAGGCGGTGGAAGAAGAGTGAATGAAGGGTTTACTAAACTTAACCCCTCTTTAGCTCAAATTATCTTCATTCATTCCCATTTTACCCTTGCTCTTCTTTAGGAATTCCATCCTTGTCCTTTAAATCATTACAATCACACCCCTACTCTAGCATATTCTTCATAAAATTCTCTTACATTTTACTCCCCACTTTTCCTGCTAATTAAGGGTCGAAAGGTCATTGTGCCCTAAAGAAAGAATTCTCTAGAAACTTATTAAAAATTTTCAACGGACCCGTCGCCGTGGCGAAGAACTTCCCGTCGCCCCGGCAAAAACTTATAGAAACGACTCACAACTCTCAAGCCAATGTCGCCACGGCGAAGACTATTCTTCGCCCGGCAAAGACTGAATTTCAAAAATTCACCAAGTCTCAACCAAAATCAGGGCAAACACTTAACCCAATCAACTCATCAATCCAACTAAGGGCCAACCAATGGAAAATCACAACATGCAAGCTCAAATTAGAACAAATCGATAAACATTCAAGCAATACCATACAATTGAACTACGTACCTCAAGTGGGGCGTTACAGTCATCAACCCCTTGGGTTCACTATATAAACAGAGTCTTGCCCTCTCATAAAGCATAGAATATCAATACCACCTGCTTGCTCCTAAAGTTCTTACTTTTAAGAACATACACCTTTGCCATTCTCCTTGGGGAGCTCTAATCCTATTTGTGAAGAAGAAAGATGGGTCCCTACGGATGTGTATAGATTACAAAGAGTTGAATAAAGTGATAGTGAAGAACAAGTACCCATTACCTCGCATAGATGACTTATTTGATCAGTTGAAAGGAGCAGTAGTGTTTTCAAAGATTGATTTGAGGTCGGGTTATCACCAAGTAAGGGTGGCAGAGTAAGATATTGCCAAGACTGCATTTCGGACTAGATATGGGCATTATGAGTTTGTGGTGATGCCTTTTGGGTTAACCAATGCCTCAGCAGTCTTTATAGATTTAATGAACCAGGTATTCCATGATTGTCTTGATCGATTTATAGTGGTGTTTATTGATGATATCCCGGCTTATTCTAAGACAAGAGAAGAGCATGAAGAGCATTTGAGATTTGTGCTACAGTGATTGAAAGATAAGAAGCTGTTTGCCAAATTTTCTAAATGTGAGTTTTGCCTAGATCAAGTTATCTTCCTAGGCCATATTGTCTCTAAGGAAGGCATAGCAGTAGATCCTAGTAAGGTGAAGGCAATTTTAGAGTGGCAAAAGTCGAAGACAGTAAAGGAGGTTAGAAGTTTCTTGGGGCTTGCAGGTTATTACAGGTGGTTTGTAGCTGGATTTGCCCAGCTCGCTAAGCCGCTTACAGCTCTTACCAAACAGGGAACTCCTTTCATATAGTCGAATGCTTGTGAAGAAAGTTTTTAAGAGTTAAAAAAAAGATTAACCACAACTCCTATTCTAGTATTACCACAGGAGGGTGTAGACTATGATATTTATACAGATGCCTCACTTCAAGGACTTGGTGCAGTGTTGATGCAGTTGGGTTGGGTAATAGCCTATGCTTCTCGATAGTTGAAAGAGTATGAGACAAGATACCCTACGCATAATTTAGAGTTGGCCGCGGTAGTTTTTGCACTAAAAATATGGATGCATTACTTATATGGAGCAAAGAGCAATATTTATACTGATCATAAGAATTTGAAGTATTTCTTCACCCAAAGGGAGCTGAATATGAGATAGGGGAGATGGTTAGAGCTGGTTAAAGATTATGATTGTGAAATTAAGTATCAGCCGGGAAAAGCCAATGTAGTAGCTGACGCCTTGAGTAGAAAAGCTTACTTGTCCCGACTCACAAGGTAGAAAGAAGTAATAGAAGAATTGTGCAAAGAACAGATTGAGGTCATACCAAGAAAGATTGCCAGTTTAGAGGTTCAATCCACTTTACTAGAAGAAATCAGAGGAAAGCAAGTTGTTGATGAGTGGTGTCAGAAAATAAGTCAACAACTCATTGAGGGTAAAATACTAGAGTTCCATCTGTTAGATGGTGTCCTCCGTTTCAGGAGTCGTTTGTGCATTCCTCAAGATGATGAGTTAAAGAAGAGAATTCTTGCAGAGGCTCATGACACACTATACACTGCTGATCCTGGAGCAACCAAGATGTATCAAGACTTAAAGAAAAGCTATTGGTGGCCAGATATGAAGAAGGATATTGGAGATTTTGTAGCTAAGTGCCTGGTTTGTTAGCAAGTGAAAGCAGAACACCAAAGGCCATCAGGGTTGCTTCAGCCGCTTAGTATTCCTAAATGGAAATGGGAGAGTATTTTGATGGATTTTATTACAGGTCTCCCTAGAGTGCAGAAATGGTTTAATGTTATATGGGTGATAGTAGACAGATTGACCAAGTCAACCCATTTTCTTCTAGTAAAGGAGAGCACTACTTCAGATCAATTGGCCCAGATTTACATTAGAGAGATAGTGAGACTGCATGAAGTACCCAAGACAATAGTATCAGATAGAGATTCCAGATTTGTCTCAGCTTTCTGGACTAGTTTACAGAGAAACTCTGGTACCAGATTGGCTTTTAGTACCGCCTACCATCCTCAAACAGATGGCCAGACAGAGAGAACAAATCAGATACTTGAGGATATGTTGAGGGCTTGTTGCATGGATTACAGAATGTCCTGGCATGAGATGATACCTTTGGTGGAATTTGCTTATAATAATAGCTATAACTCTCTAATTCAACCAAATTGTGAGCCAAAAACTCACTAATTCTAGCATCAAACCTGTCAATTTTCACTAATTCTCTACACTTCAAAAATTTCAACGCCAAATCTTCCACAACTTCACCAAATCATCACATAACCATACACTACTTCTCATGGCTAGAATTAATACATCAATAAACATCAAGAATAGCCCACAATTCTCTTATACCATCACATACAAACATGCAAAAATTCATTCAACACATGTTTTACTCAAATTAAGTTTCAAAGTAGGTTTACTTACCTTGAATATGTGAGATCACTTTCCTTTTTCTCCAAATCTCTTCCTCTTGGACCTAAATCATATAAAAACCATAAGAATTTAAAATTTTAAAGTTTAATCAAACTCATTTTGCTAGAATTTTACCTTAGGATGCTTGAAGATTGAAAATCTTCAAAAGTCTAGACCAAATCCTATGATTTTCCTTTGAAGTTAGTGAAGAAAATTGAGAGAAAAATGGGGTCGGCGTGAACAAGGGCTGGATATGGGTTAGGGTTTCTTCAAATAAAGCCTTATATCAATTAATATAAGCATGTGTTCCCATTTTGCCCTTGCACTTTCTCTAAAATTTCATCTATGTCCCTTATTCAATTACCATAATACCCTCATTTTATTGCATTCTCCATGAAATTCTATCTCTTTTCACTCCCCACAATTTCAATTAATTTTGAATGAAAAGACCATTTTACCCTTAATGCAAGTTTAAAGCATTTTCTTCACATTTTCTCAAAATAACTTTAGCAAAAATCAACTAAAAGTATAAGAGCATAAATTAAATTACGTACCTCCATGTGGGCGTTATAGAGGAGGCATGGAACTCCCTTTGACTGACATCGTTAATTAGAAATTTCATCATAAGAATGTTTTTATTTACTTTTCTTCATTTTAAGTCCATTGAAAGTATCTAGGAATCATTCACACATCATATTATATTTGTTCAGCATGAAACATAATATTTTGAAGCCTTAGAACGCATCCCCCATGTTTATTATTTGTTCATGCACAGCTTTAAACATTGATCACATTTTGGGACCTTATGTGCATCAATGCATGTTTGATTGTTTCTTTGGAAGGTATTTCATGTCTTAAATATCCTTGTGTGTCTTGGGCATGTTTTAGAATGTTTGAAATATCTTTCCAAAACTGAATTTTGAGCCAAAATCCCAAAATCCTTTCCATTCTACTCCACTCAGATGTCTGGGTAGTGTGAAGTCGAATCGCAACATCGAGTAGAACCACTTCCAGAAGCACATCCTCTTTCTAAACACAAGCAAAAGGAAACCCAACTGCCCTTTTCGCCAGTAATCCTGCTCCAAAGCAAATGTCTCAACGAGCCAAGTCAGACTTCAAAGATCTGAGAAACCCCAATCAATTCAACAATCCAAGTAATCTTCCTAAGACTTCACCTGGCTCAGTACTTCCTTGCGTTGTCAACAGGCAGTATTTTACTCAATCAACACATTGCCACACGGCCTCAATTTCCCGTTCGACTTATTCACCCTCATGTGGCACTTTGTTTCTCCATTCGGTTTATCGTTTAACGCATGCACTCCATGCATGTCACTCCAGTTGGCTTACTGATTCTTCGTTCAGCTTGTTACCTCCCTAGTTAGTAAATACAGGTACGGCAAAAAAACGGTACGGGAATTTTACGGGTATAATACGGCAAACAGTGAAAAATACGTTTATAAAAATTCGGCCATAAAATTCGGATACGGGAAAAATACGGTACGGGTATATACGGGTTTAATACGGTGCATTGTCAATAATACGTTTTGAAAAATACGGCAATATCAATCTTAGTTTTAATACTTTTATGGATTACTTGACTAAAATCAATATAGTATTTTAAATGTAAAGTATTCAATTAACCAATAACACAAATATATAATATATAACTGATATTTAAATTATAGTCTCCAGACTCAAACACAATATTTAGCCATGATTCTTTACTAATTTAAAACTTGATAAGTTTGATATTAAATGCAACCAATTTTAACTTTCTATTAATCCATTAAATTATTTAAATCAAAAACTAAAATTTTGTCTCACAAATCTATATAAAAGATTAGTGTTACAATAGTCTAACTATTATTTTATACCTATAATATATGACAGTTTTTTTTTTTTCATAATAAATTATTATTTTAATTTCATTAATCCAATCTAATTTATTAGATAGCATGGAAATAATTTAAAATATGAAATGTGTTTTGACTCAATATCATAATTAAGCAAATTACTATTTAATTCAAGAAAATTATTCATCACAAAATGAATACAAAGAGGTAGGTGAAAACGTGAACTCTACATATTATTTTTGAGTTTAAAATGTAAAGGTGTCAGGTGTGGGGGAATGGGCGGGAAAGTGGATGTCTTTGGGCGGGTTAGTTTTTTTATTCCCCCCCTTTTAAAACGACGTTGTTTCAATTATTATTATTTTTTTTTTAAATTCACGAATAATTCGTGAATTATTCGCGAGCGGATACTCCAATAATTCGCGAATAATTCGGCAGTCCTTTATAAAATACGTAAATACGCGTTTTATACGTGAATTATACGGCTAGCCGTATAATTCGCATATAAAACGCGTATTTACTAACTAGGGTTACCTCCATATGGAACATCGACTTCTAAACCTTCACTTAGCTTCAGCAATGCTACTTCAGCTTCTTCTCCTGCCACAACCTACAACACACCTGCCATGAAGCCCCGTCCATTGTCTTTCAGTACAACATATTCAGTGCCATTGTTCTCTACTTACAACCACCTCAAAACAACATTCACACGGCTCGGCCCCTCTGAACCCTGCCCAAAAACTTACTATGCTGCTAACACTTAGTAGCGCAAGAACAAAGCCATGTCCTGGCCTATAAAGTCAAAGGTTGTTTAGATTATCCACTCGCACTCAGCCCAAATTAATTCCTTAGACCCCACCAGTGCATCGACTCGGCCTATCAAATTGGCCTAGATATTCCGTCACTGGCACCGCCGTATCTCCAATCTAACAATCCAAATGCAACTTGGCGCCCATTCAGCAAAACCTAAAATAAACACTGTTAAAACACCTCCGTACGGCACGACTATGCCTCCTACAGAGAATGTCTTTACTCCCGTTTGGCTACACCCTAGAGAACCAAACCAAGAGTCAAGCAAATTGGGGTTTTATCCGGTATATTTAAAAACAAAGCACCAATGCCTGCCCAATTCGGCTTTGCATATTCCCTACCCGAAATGTTCGCTCTGCTGCTCTCAATCTGTTCAAAATGAATGGACTAATCCCTTCAACTGAAGTCCGCTCGCCAGATTGAAAGAGGTGCCACAATACCTTCCGATCGGCTCTGAGGGGACGACTGGGTAGAGTCGTGCTAAACGGATACATTGCTTATATAGAAATTGTCTTGTAGAATCACAATTTTAACTCTTTTACTCTGGTCACCAAAAACTCCAGAAAGAGATCCAAGGGGCAAATCGCCGTCTTCAACGGGAATACTCGAAATCCACTATAGAATAGCTCTACCACTCAAAATGACTATAGAAATGCGAGAGCCTCAAAACAGAATTCATCATCTCTGAAAATCCTCTAAACCCCACTGAAAATCACCAAATCTCGCCAAAGTTCAATCAAATTAATAAAACCCCACTCTTCTCCAAAATCTTCTTCTTCACAAGAATAAAATATTTCAAAACACTTCTCTCAAAACCCACGGCAGATATTAGAGGTGGCCTTAAGAAATCTCCTCAATTCCAGCTTGTAGTCCTTAAACGGAGAAAATAGAGAACAAAGGGAAAGAAATCGAAAAGATTAGAAGATTTTACTTGAAGGACAAGCGGCTGAAGATTTTCGGTGGAGAACAAAGAAGGAAGGAAGTTTTTCGTAGAGTATAAAATAGGAAGAAGAAAAATATTAAATGTTTGACAATTTAAAATGCCATGTGTCAATTTCTTGTTGCATCTTGAAAAATTAAAAAAAATCACATTTTTTCTGCCTAATGGTTATTGAGTATTTTATTGAAACATGACCACGTGTAATGGGAACTAAAACCATTTTAAGTGTGGCCCATGTGAATCCATTCTCGAGCAAATGAATAGAGCTGAGTCAATCGCACTAATACATCGACCATCGCCATTTGCATCTGCATTAATTAAAATGCACAATAATCAAATCAGCGCGGCTCTTTTGCCTTATTCTGTTACAATCGTTCGTTTGGCATAGCTCATCTGAATCAAACCACTTGGCACGTAACGAGTATTGCAAGGCACCATATATCCTCCACTCGGCGTAGCTAACCAAGTTGAGTGGTCCCAGCGTTGGCAAATTTCGATTTAAAGCCCAAACACTCAAATAACCGAGCCAAATCAACTTTCTACATACTTGTCAAATCTCCCCACTTGGACAATATTCGCCGTTCGGCTCTTTCACCTCTGTGTGGCTCTTACACCTCCCTTCAGCTCCTTCACCTACACTTGGCTAGAAATTCTCCATTCAACTCAAACACATTCATTCGGTCCCAAATGGCCTCAAGTCACTTCTCTTCGTTCGGCTTTAACCAATGAGTAAGCATGCATCGTCATATCATCTCACTCGACCATCACCATGCACTCATCAACATGAGTTGAGCCAAGTGGCAAATACATATCATCATCTTGAAGTGACTCCATGAAACTTCGTCTAAATCTACTCATGGACGGTTGATCAAGCAGACACCTCCCAACTCTAGTTGGTCGAGCAAACTTTCACATTTCTCCCAATTTAGGGTGGTCGAGTGAACTGTTATCCACCTCCCAACTCCGGTTGATCAAATAACTCCTCCTAACTCAGGTTGGTCGAGCGGCCTTCACATTTCTCCTAACTCCCGTTGGTCAAGTGAACTTGTATTCATTTCCCAACCCAGGTTGGTCGAGCAAACTTGCAAACTCCTCCCAACTCAGGCTGGTTGAGCGAACCTTCACATTTCTCCCAACTTCCGTTGGTTGAGTGAACTTGTATTCATCTCCTAACTCAGGCTAGTCGAGCAAACTTTTATTCACCTTCCAAACTCAGGGTGGTCGAGCAAACTGCTCCCAACTCCGATTGGTCGAGCGAACTTTCACATTCCGAACAACGGTCCATCCAATCTGACGAGTTGCTAGCACTGACCCGCTCAGTCTGCACTCATTCGATTAAATCTGCTCTCTAAGCCAAATACCCTTTAACTTAGAAAGCGGGGGGCTAATTGTATGGGCAAAAAAATCGTCTTGGGCCTGACAAGGCCCAATAACGAAATAATCATGTTATGGCCCAAGGCCTTACCCCAATTCCAATTGGGCCTACGCTTAAATTCACCTTGTGCACACCCATTCTATGAATTAGGCTATCCTACGAGTTAAGTTAAACTGGGTCCAGCCCATTAGCTCACAGTAGTCCATAAATAGAAATTAGAATTCGATTATGTTTCCACTTCGGTTAAGATCCTAAATCTTACTGAAAGTGGTAAGCTTAATCTGATAAGGGCAAGAAATTTTATTTCTTCCCTGATGAGGACTATCTCCCAAGGTAGGACCCAAAGTCCTACTAGGATTCCAATCCTTTGGGTTCACTATATAAACAAAGTTCTACCCTCTCATAAAGCATGGAATATCAATACCACCTATGGTGTGCTGTCTCAGGCAACCAAAATTAAAATCTATAAAAAAAAAAAAAAAAAAAAAAAAAAAAAAAAAAAAAAAAAGAATGCATGTAGTAGTGCGAGTAAGGATCGTTCCCACGGAGAGTGTCTAGCCTAGTTTTATGCTACGTGAACAAGGATGTGGGGGATTTGAGTATAACGAAAACAATTTCAGGAAAAACAACTAAGGGACAATTCAAATTAAATTATCGAAATCAATCAAAAGAACAAACCTTGGTCTATGTCAACATCCACCATCGGAATTTTACAACTGATCGTCGATGCAAGTATATATCAATTCATACTTTGAATATTCACCGTTGGAACTATTTTCCTATCTCTCCTTAGTTGCAGTTAATTAGGAAACAAGCGATCTAATTAATATTACTACTAAACAACCCAAGACAAGCGCTAAAGTTTTAATCTAGTAGTAGCCTTAAGAACTAGAGAGATCGATGAAGCTGAACAACACAAACACAAGCGGTTGTATTTAATTTAGTCGCGCATTCTTCTTAAGATTTAATAATTCCTGACACAGCAGATTGTTAAATCTTAGTTACTCACAAATTAGAGGGATCAAACAATAACGGATTTGATATCTAATTTAGCGATAGATTGCAACAAATAATAAACTAATAGGCCTCCTAGTAATTAAATGAGATAATCATGAAAATAGGCATAGAAGAACATCAAATACTCAAAGCATATATTGAACACTAAAAATAGATTAGATCTCACAATTTTATTGATTCCGAGACCTCTGTTTTCTTCGACCAAGTTATGAAAATTTAGCCACTCATGGCCATCATGAAAACTCAAAGGAGAAGTTGAAGAAGAGGGGAATGAGAGGCGTGTGTAGTATATCCTAGTCTGATCTCTCTCCCCCTCTTAAAATATCCAATTCAAATCTTTGAATTCTATTCAATCTCCTAAAAGTATTCTAAGTTTTATCCTAAAATAACATTTATCCAAATCTGATTAATTAAAAATAAAATAAAGTCCTAATATAACTAGGAAAGTGGTGTTTAGATCTTCAAAAGTTCCAATAATAAACCGCATATTTGAATTGCATGATAAGGCCGAATGTTCCGGAACGTCAACAGTGCAGGTGCATCAAATTCAAGCCCGATTCTAACCTTGATGCAGCAAGTATCTCTCCAAACTCAAACATGAAAGTTGTAGATCTCTTTCTTGGGGTTTCATAGCATTTTGAATCATCTCAATCAAAGCTCGGATGAGAGAGTTATGCCCAGATTACAAAGCAATGTCGAAACTGTTCGAAATCACCTAATTAGTTTCGTTTTGCATTTAACACCTCCATTTGCATCCTAAATGAAACTAAAATAATAATGAGTAAATTTAAGCACCAAATAAGTATAAAAGACTAGACATTAAGGAGGGAAAATATGACATTTTGCATTCTTATCAACCTACTTGCTCATAAAGTTCTTGCTCTTAAGAACATACACATTTGCCGTAGTTCTAGTCTCCGGGTAAAAGCTTATAGGTAACCTTTTCTTCCCTTAACCCTCACTAAATAGCCTTTTTCAACCTTATTGACTTGAGCATTGGAGTGTCTACAGCAAACACCACCCTGATGTTTCTCATAAGCTTCATGTTTGTCTCTTCATGTGTGCAAGTCTAACGGATTGTCAGTAGTCTCAACCTCACAAAATCCATCCTATCCGTAACCGTACATTTTTAGCATCTACAATTACAATAGTTCCAAATAATACAAATTGATCGACATATTATAATCGTTCAACAATCTTTTGAAGAGGCAATAGTAATTTAAATAAGCATATTATTTCAATTAAACATTGTTAAGCATATTTTTGGCATTGGCAATAGTAATTTAAATGGTAGATTTTTTAAAGATAATAACAATTATTCCATCATTTTTTAAAAGATAATAATAATGGTTCAACATATTACAAAAACGGTTTACAAAAGCTACATGGTTCAGCATCAAACATCAGTTGATATTCATGAAACAAATAAAATTGGTTATATTTAACATCTTTTCATGATATATGTATGTAACATAAAAAATTATCAAAAAAAAAAAAAAATTGAACAAATACAATTAAAACTACATATCAATATTTGTTTTCCTTTCTCATCACAAAAATTGAACTCGTTTTTATGGCATAAATTCTCGCATGTTCATCCTGAAATGGTCAAATAATACCAATCCTAGCAAGTCATCATCACTTGATTTTCCTAAAACAGATGAAAATAAAGATGAAAGAGATGGAGACAATAATTAAAGGACAATTCCACAGAAAATGAAAAATTCTAAACTAAACAAAGAAATACAATTAAATATTATACAACAACATCACAAAACTATCAACCAAAAAAAAGAAAGGGGAGGGCATAACTACATTTAAATATTAAACATCAGTTGATATAATACAATATTGAAAAGAGTTTAGGACAATAGATTACCTTCAGTAGGAGGTAAATTGCAACTATGAGAACAAGTTTTATGTTTCCACCAATAGTATATACCTACATCAAATCACAATAAAAAATATTAACAATAAATTGGCAAAAGCAAAAGAAAACAATTAATTAACAATTTAATTCTTCCGATTAATCAATAACCAAACCGTTAATATATCTACATATATATATAATTCTAAGTAATGAATCCTTTTATATTTAAATAAATATTTCTAACCTTTCATAGTAATTACACATAAACATCACCACATAACACATACAACATATCTTTTCACATCCACAAATTTAGAAAATACACCTTATCAATCCCTTCACATTCACCAATCACATTGAATGTATATTGTTACATTAATATCTGTCATTAATATACAAAATATGAAAAACCAATCATATGAATCCACTTGTATCCAAAAAACCTTCACATCATCAAAACCAATAACATGTAGCCAAATGTACAGTTAGATAGCCAAAACCAATTATATGTAGACACTTGCACCAATTTTAGAGCTTCTAAAATCTTACATGGCACTCAAATAGCCTATGCTTCAAGATTATGTAGATATATATAGATAGATAGATTAGATTAAAGTAAACCAACTTTGAAAAATTAAAATAAGGCTTTATGGACGATTTAAAGATTTTTAATAAATAAAGAAATTATTTAATATTAGTTGTTCTACCCATATTGGATTTTAAGGATCCTTCCTGTAACGACTTTTTGCTACTATTATATTCATATAATATATTAATGAAAACACAAGTATACTTATCAAAATAGTTGGGCCCAAAAATTTTTCTTTACTTAATATATACATTCTTTACATAATACAGTATCATTTGTACAAAAAGACTCTCAAAACAGTAGACAGTGTACTCAAGTCTCCCCGCTTACCGACGTCTATCCGACCACATCCTCACCTATGTCTTGCAAAAACATAGAAAACAACGAGGTGAGCACAAAGATGCTTAGTAAGTAATCCTCTAACCCGCTACCCCCGTGTATCACCTTTCAATTCTTTCCTTACTCTTGCCACTTTCTCATATTCAATCTCTCTTGTTCTTTCTCTGTTTCTACTGTTCTTTTCTTTCTCTTTATTGTCATCAGCTATGAGAGATAGCATGATAACATGTACGGATGAGATGCATACGCACTAATGCAAGGCAATGCATTTTCTCTCTTTTCTTTTCTTTCTCATTCTTATTCTTATTCTTTATTCATTCTTATTCTTATTCTTTATTCATTCTTATTCTTTATTCATTCTTATTCTTATTCTTTCTTATTCTTATTCTTTACCGATCGCTCTTGGTCGATGCATAGATTCGGAACCCTTGACCATGTGAGTATACTCTCTCTCGTGTATAGCTTTCATTCGCATGTATTCTCACGACTATACAAATTCTTTTTCTCATTCTCATTCTGCTCTCTCAAGGCGGAGACCGCTCTTTCACGTCGGTTTATATGCGGGAAATTTCTACACTCACGGGCTCCCTATCGCACAACCTATTATCTTTTCTCTTCTTTAGCACTTTTTATTCATTCTATTCTCTAGTACTAATTCTTTCTTTCTCTTTATTCTAAGAGAATTTATTATTTTCTTTATCTCTATTCTTAGAATGTTTCTTTCTCATTACTCATATTTTTTTCTTTAATGATTACACATATAAACATATGCATATGGATGGCTGATGCCTAGAATCTTTCTTATATGCACTCATGAAATACAAATATGCTATGTTGCATAAAGTAAGGTTCTATACTTCTACTCATGCTTCTCTTAGGCATTTTATCAAACAATACGTGTGCATACATAAACCCTACTCTCACTATAGTTCTACTTCTTTCTTAACCATCCAAAATTGGAGTTCAACTCCTTTAAATCATCACACATCCTGCAAAGAAAACACACTTCAAATATTCCTCTCAAATTCTTCTAATTCTATCCATACTTCTACCAAAATTTATCAACACAATCCACCCTTCTCATGGTGGAAATTTCTCCATAAATCAACATTAACTCCATAAATCAACATTAAACTCATTCATAAATTCATCAACTCATTTCAAACATAAAAATCCAAGCATTAATCATATATAAATCTTTACACATCATTCAATCATGCAAATCATAACTTAGGTAGATTTACTTACCTTATAATCAAGTAGAATCCACTTAAGCTCTCTACTCTTAATGGCTTGATGTTTTCTCTTAAACCTTTAAGTGCTTAAGATCAACTTGTATCAACTTCTAGTCAAAAGTCCTCCAAAAATCCTTCGAAAATTGAATGAAAACTTGAGAGAAATAAAGGATGGAAGAGGCGGTGGAGAAGAATGAATGAAAGAGTTTCTAAAGCTAAACCCTTAATATCTCATATTTTCTCCACTCTTTCCCATTTTACCCTTACTCTTTCTTAGGAATTCCACATTTGCCCTTCAATTCTTTGCAAATGCACCCCCCATTTAAACTATTCTCCAGAAAACTTCCTTACAATTCACTCTCCACTTTTCTTGCTAATTAGGGTAGAATGGTCATTTTGCCCCTATGGAAAAAAATATCTAAAAACTTCATTAACCTTTTCAACTGGACCGTCGCCGCGGCAAAGAACTTTCTGTCGCCCCGACGAAGAATTACAGAACCGACATCGCAATTACAAAGCCAGCGTCGTCGCGGCGAAGATTATTCTTTGCCCCGATGAAGACTGAAATTCAAACATTCACCAAGCCTCAACCAAAAATCAAGGCAAACACTTAACCAAACCAACTCATCCATCCAACTAAGGGTCAACCAACTGAAAATAACACCATGCAAGCTCAAATGAGAACAATTCAATAAACATTTAAGCAATACAACACAATTTAACTACGTACCTCAAGTGGGGCGTTACACTTCCCAAAGGTACAAATATAATTTTTTTAGTTTTGACACTTCATAACTTGAAATAAAAAAAATTAAAAAATTAAAAAAAATTCAATAAATTAACTCATTATTTAAAAAAAAGACCTTCAATCCAAGTAACAAAATCATTTTAAGAACTGAGCAAATAACATGTCAAATCCACAATACATTATTTACTAGTGAAAAAGAAGCAATTTTAATGACAAAACACAATCAATTAAAATCTCCTAAATGGCTAAATCCTTGTAACGATCAGAAAAACTCTCACCTGGAGCTTCTCATTCTCCATTTACTGTTCATTACGTCCCCGTTAGCACAGTATGTAACCTCTTGGTCTCAGTCGTAACACATTCCCTATCGAAAAGAGCTGAAACAACCGCAACACCTTTCAGATTTGGTACACCAAGCCTCATCACATCAGACGCATTTGAAATACCAATGCCACCAATAGCAACCACGGGTTACTTTGAAGACAAACAGACAGCTTTTAATCCATCCAAACCTATAGTGAAATTATTTTCCTTGGTATTAGTAGGGTAGACTACGCCACAACCAATGTAATTGGCACCATCACTCCAAGCTTGTTGGGCATGCTGTTGTGTTTGCATGATACAACAATGATCTTTTCAAGGCCAAGAAGAGTACGAGCAACATGAGCAGGCATGTCAGACTGACCTACATGCACACCGTCAGTATCACAAGCAAGGGCAATATCAATACGGTCATTTACCACTAGAGGTACTCCATAGAGACGACAAATTTTTAAACATGCTTGAGCTGCTTCCAGAAAATCCCCTGTGTCGGCATCTTTTTCTCTGCAAAACAAGTAAAAAAGCCATGAACATTAGCTTATGTAATGTTTATATGCAAATGAAGTCACAAAGGCAATTGCTGTCATTGATATGCCCAAGCTAAGAATTAAAAAATAGAAGAAAAAAATCCGTTACAGTAAAACCACACAAATCTCTATGATCTGTTTAAGAAGTATTAGATTATACAGAAACGAAAGTAGCAAAACCAATGGAGACAAATAAAATTTAAAAAGTACAGTGTCAGAATTACAATGAGCACATAAGAGAAGACGTATCATCAGTGACAAACCAACCTCAATTGAATAATGGTAGCACTTCCTTCTATGGCAGCTTTAACAACATCTGTTATAGAACGGCCCCACTTTTTGTTCATCCCAGAATCCATAACTGCATACAAAAATAAGTCACTTGGATTAAATACCTCTTGCCTGCAAGATGTATTCTTAAGCCTCAATAGGTGGTCAAAGGGCCCTCGAGATCCATTTCCAATAACAAGGTCTTTGCTGTAATCCAAGGCAGTTTCAATGAAGCATTTAGCCACCTACGAGAACTCACACAAATGAGAATTGGTATACCAGTGAATTTAGTCCAAAAGAAGAAAGAGAAACGAATTAAACAAAAGATGCACAAGAACGTGGTTCTAATAAAAATAAATTGTAAGGTAAATCTTTAAGGTACAATTGTCAAAGCACAAACATTAAGTACCAAGATATCCAGGTATATATTGAACCACTTAGTTTATGCAAGTTCCTGCTGGCAAAAAGTTGGAACATACAAATCATAATATTATCTAACTCCTTGTACATCCCATTCTTAGAGGTAAATAGTAAAGAATACTGTAAACAAAAATAAAGCTTTTTTGTCACTTGAAATCCTTCCGTCACATAACTATTAGAACTTAATCTAAGAAGACATCTACATAAATAAATACCTTAACAGCTGAGAGCATTGGAGAACCTTTTGCTAGCTCAGCTGCTATACACGAGGCCAAACTGCAACCAGTACCATGAGTATTACGTGTTCTCACACGAAATGAACACAACTCATAAAAGTCCTCACCTGCAATAATCAAAAGAAGTTGACTCTCAGTGACATGAACTCTTCAGAAATACATCAAAAACAGGAGCTTAACTTTACCATCAAAGAAAATATCAATGGCATCTGATGAATCATGAAGGTTGCCACCTTTGACAAGCAAGTTTCTGAAAATGCAAAATTAACTATTTGTTTAAGCACCATACTTGTTTATGGTGTGGGATAGGCAGGATTAACAATATGAAAGAGAGTGAAAGAAAGGAGAGATGATTCGACGAATAAACGATAGGAAAAAGTTGGAGAGGAGAGGAACATAGAGAGCTGATGTGGGAGAAAACCAACATTCAATATTCATCAAGTCTTTCAAGCCTACCCACAAAACATCTTGAGGCTATGTATATAGTGGCTTGAAAGAAACCCCAACAAAAACCTAAGAAAATTAAACTCTAACTTAAAACAAGTAATAGTAAGACTTAAATCTCTGAAATTCAGGAATAAAATACTGCCTGATATAACTAATAAAACTAGATTATACATTAGCTAAACTCAAACAAGTTTCCAATTTGATTTTATTCTTTCATTCTATCCCAAGATGTACTTATTCTAACAAAAAAAGGGAAAAAGAGGAAGAAATAAAAAATTACAAAAATCCATAAAGCTGAATCCGGTGACTCAACAGACTATAGAGTTCATTGTCTTATATCAAACGGTTTATAAACTATAAGGTGGTATTACTTTTCCTCTTAGCAAAATTGCATGCCCCAAAAATGTTTATGGACTTTTCTTTCTATAAAGCTCTTTCCATTTTATAACTCTCTTGCATTCTATTAATTAAAATATTCTCAAGCACTTATATACAATACAATGACAAAGACAAAAGTCTCACTGTTTGAGGCTTCTGCCTCACCCAGTATGAGGAAAATTGCCTTTCTGAGACTTGCTTTTTACATTGAAAACTCCATAATCTCAAGGTGTTCAAAAATAGCTACTTAAATAACAGATCTGTAATTGGTAAACACCTCAATCAAATTTCCACTAACCTTGGGCCCAAATTGTGCAATAACTTTGCAGCAGAATGCATGTCAACAACTGTTGCGACTTGCATGCCAAGTAAAGCAGATGCCTCTTTTACATTTGGAGTCACTATGTCAGCCATAGGAAGAAGGTCCTCTCTGCATCAAGAACCAGAAAGCAACATCTACTTTTAAAAATTTTCTACAGCTTCAAATGGACAACTTTATAACTGAAAACAAAAATAGGAATGACTGTTCTTCACTCCCTGAAGAAATACAAACATGGCTATGTGTGTGTTTAATGAAATAAATCTGTAGATGATTCCTTCAGTAATTATAACTGCAAATCATGCTTTTATTGGCCGAAGTTGTCAGACAAGGAAGACTTACAATCAATGTTCAGCAATAGATCACTTGAAATTCTGGCTTCAAATAAAAACTTAGGGAGGAAAATCAAGGAATGCAGTGAGTAGAAGGTTGCTTCCAAGGAGCAACAGAGGAAAATATGATAAAAGGGCCTTAATTTATTAGAGCAGAACCAGAAACATTTGCTAAGAAGAAAGTCTTCTGATTTCTAAACTGCTAAAACAAGAACAGGGAAATCAAGAATAAGCAGTACAAACAAGATTTGGTGATGGCAGCAGAGGACACAACTAATAAGCATCAAAACTCTCTAACAGAAAATTGTCAGCTTTACGAATATTACCTGTTATTAATAAGAGGAAATTTTAACATACCGAAACCCAGAGACAATGGAAGGGCTAGCCACAACTCTACTTGTAGATACCATGACAGGATCAACAACTAAAGCGGCCTTCAGTTACCAGAATAAGTCAACTCAAAGCTGCAAGAATTGAAATCAAGAAAAATAGGTATTTAAATCTATAGCATACCTCAAACTGGAAACTCCCTAAGAGTCTGACAGAGAACCTTGACTAGGTTAGTTGAAGGCAGCATACCTGTTTTAACCTAAGGACATATAATAGCTAGTTTAAAATCAACCTATTAGTATAACAAGTAAGCACAGAGCAAAAACTACAGGTTGTATTTAAGAAGCCCAATATAAACAACAAAGTTGATCAATTCAGCAGTGATGTAATTCATCAGCTCTCTTCAATGTAACACCTATAATTACCCTTATCATAAGCAATTATATTCCATTGATGAACATAGGCTAACACATATTATCCAAAAAAGCTACATAAATTTTCATTACAAAACATTTAACAGTAACGTTTATCCTTGTTCTTCATTAAAATTTTACTCCTACATGATCAACAAAAAGCACTCATAAATAAGAAAACCTTTCTTAGAAAATCAGCAATCAGTGATGAGATTCACCACATTGACTTGCATATCGGAGAGCACAAACTTCAACTGCGCTGCAACAAAAGCTTCAGGCACAATATTTACAACCTGACAATCACAAATAGCTCAGAATAGCATCAGGAAATGTGTCATACCCCTTACCCAATCGGTAACACATCAGACCTTTTATTAACATGCAGTTCACATGGAACTTGATGTGCAATATTATTAATTTCTAAATGCAGAAAATAAGCAAAATATTATCATCATGTGATATTGCAGTTCTTTTATTTTATAGAAATTTTATTTTGACAACACTACCAGAATCTTGCATCCTGTTACAAGAGTTATTACGAGGTGAGTCATGCAAAATGCCTATGTTTCACAATTTATACTAAAATTCTATTACTAATTAAACATCATAAGGTTGGAATATGAAGCTTCATATTAACAATAAAAGTTGCTTGTTACCAATACTAGTTCTGATTTGAACAAATTTATTTAAACCAAAAAAAAAATGTATTTCTTTTTCCTACTAATTAAGAGCAAAGCAAACAAAGTGTAAGCAATGCACAACCTGAACTCCGACGGTGTTCTGAGCGGTCACTGCAGTAATAACAGTCAAACAGTAACCGCCACGCGCGGCGCACGCTTTAAGATCGGCTTGAATTCCGGCGCCGGCGCCGGAGTAGGAACCGGCCACAAAGACATGTGGAATTTTCATCTTAGAATCGCTGCTACCATCTCCTCCTTGCATTGCTACAAACGTTCACGTTCTGTACCGCGAACTGGACAGCTGTAAGCTCAAAAACAAGAATTCAACGCCTGTTTGGCGGCCGAGAAAGTGTAGGAAAAGATAAGGTTGTAGTGCTGTGTGCAGATAATACTAAGATTCTCGTGAAATTTAAAAGTTTTATAAGAAAAAAAGTAAGCTGAGAGCGATGCGATAAATAAAGTAGTTGAGTTTTATATTTTTATCTTTCGGTGTACCTTGTAGAAGGAGAAGTGAGAGGAGAGGACGCCCGAGCACTAGCCGATCCAGAATTTTGTTTAGGGTGGGTTAAAATAAAAGTTTATTATACATTATTATTTTTGTTCATTAATATTTTTGTTAGAGTAGACTAAAATATATAAATTATATATATTAATATTAAAATAAAAAATTGAGGGTGGGCCATGGTTGGATTCGCCCCTGCCCAAGAAGGCCATGCAAAGCAAGAGGAGCTTTCAAATTCTCTTCTCAAACAGATTTAGGCCACGTTTTGTCTTTATTAATCTGATTGAGTGAGTGCGCCTTATAATCAATAACGGAAAATGATAGAGTTATCGAAAATTACACACTGCATTCATGCACTGAATGACGTGATAAAATCCTGACTGTTGATTAATATTAACTAATAATGAATTAACGATCAAGATTGTGCTACATCATTCGGTGCACGAATTCGATGCGCATCCTTCGGTAACTGTAGCATTACTAAATCAATAACACTTCACATAATCGATAACACTATACATACAATACTCTCCCACAATATTCCCTTTCAACATGACATGACATTTGACCCACATGTACCATCTCATCTGCCACATCACCTAAATTCCATGTCACTTTCCTCCCAAAAATTTAAAAAAAAAAAAAAAAAATTTCCTTACAACCCTGAATTCAAATTTCATTTTCCCTAAATCAAATCCTAAATCAATTTTATTTTCCCTAAAATTCAAACCCTAAAGTTTTTTCCCAAATTTATGATGAAGTCATGATGCTTTGGTGGAAATGCAATGTTAAAGGCTGAAGTTTGAAGCTGTTTTTTGGCGCCAATGAAGAGAAGTGTATTGTGCTGTGCTGGAAGCAGTAGCTTAGGGGCAACTGGATAACCTTTTTGTGTTATGATGCATTTAGGTGAATGCAGTTGAATGTCAAGCTTTATGTCTCTTAATTGTATTACATTTGTTCAATTTGTGTGGTTTAGCTTTAATCATGTAAAAAGCTCACTGCTGTAATAGTTGTAACAGTGAACTGATGAAGTATTATATTATGTATTTGGTTTGCTTAATGGTGATTATGCTGTTTGCACTCTTCAGTTTTTTCTTTCTTTGCATAATTTGGCACTCCAAACCAACAAAATAGTATCAAAGCTATCTCACAAGACCTTCATATAAACTCAAAAACTAACCTTGAATCATCATCAACCTCTAGCCTCCTTAAAGAACAACTCTGTCCCAAACCATAATATGTGTTCATGGTAGCTCAGTCAGCCTCCCTTTCACCGCCAGTATTCAATGGTGAGCAATACCATATTTGGGCTGTTAGAATGAAAGCCTATCTAAGAATGCAGGGGCTCTGGCAGTATGTTGAGGAAGAGAAACAACCTCCACAGTTGGGTCCAAATCCCACTCTGAATCAAATGAGGCTGTATGAAGAAGAAATGTCAAAGGCTCCAAAGGCTCTATCTCACATACATTTGGCAGTGACAGACCTTGTGTTTACAAGGATAATAGCATGTGAAACAGCAAAAGAAGCATCGGATAAGCTAAGAGAGGAGTTCATGGGAAGTGATACAACAAGGAACATGCAAGTGATGAACTTGAGGAGAGAATTTGAGATGTTGAGAATGCAGGAAGTTGAGAAAGTGAAAGATTATGTGGATAGACTTATGAGTGTGGTTAATAAGGTTAGGTTACTTGGAGTAAAAATGAGTGATAAGATGATTGTTGAGAAGGTGCTAGTGAGCTTGCCCGAGAGGTTTGAATCAAAGATTTCCTCTCTAGAGGATTCCAAGGACCTGTCACAAATCAGCCTCACTGAGTTAGTCCATGCATTGTAGGCTCAAGAACAAAGAAGATTAATGAGGCAAGAGGATGCTAATGAAGGTGCTATGATGGTAGCTCAAAAAAGAAGGAATGTGTAGGGGAATAATAGAAGGTATGCTGGAGACAAGAAAGGGAAAGAAAAAACTAGTAGACAGTGGGGAAAACCAAGTGGAACAAGGGCCTATCCACCATGTCCTCAGTGCAAGAAGAAGGGTCACTTAGAGAACAGGTGTTGGTTTAGGTGTGGGATCCAATGTAGAGCCTACAAATAATTTGGCCACATTGAGAAGGTGTGCAAGAACAAAGGTACACAACCACCACAACAAGCTCAATCTGCAAAGGATTAATAGCAGGGCAATGAGTCTGAACAATTTTTTGTAGTTTCCTGTTACACAGTTTAGACCAGCAGTGAAGTGTGGCTAATAGATAGTGGCTGCACCAACCACATGGCAACCAATTTGCAGAATTTCATCAGGCTGGATTAGACTTACTACTCCAGAGTCAAAATTGGGAATGGAGAATATGTGGAGGCCAAAGGAATTGGAGATGTTGTTGTCCTAACACAATCAGGTACCAAAGTTATCTCAAGTGTTTTATATGTACCAGAAATTAAAAAAACTTATTGAGTGTAGGACAAATGCTAGAAAAGAATTATACCTTGCATTTTCAAAACCAATCATGCATCATACTAGATAGTGAGGGAAATGAGCTGATGAATGTAAGGATGCTGGGAAAGAGCTTCCCGATAGAGTGGAAAAAGTCACTTCCCAATAGAGTGGAAAAAGTCTAAAAATTATACACTGACTAGTAAGTCTGAAGAGTCTAAACTTTGGCACAAAAGACTTGGCCATTTCCACTACTTAGGTCTCAAAGAACTCAGGAGTAGAGACATGGTCCTAGACTTACCTGAAATAGAGGAGAAGAAGAACCTTTGCACAGCCTACCAACTTGGCAAACTTAGCAGGCCATCCTTTCCATCAAACCAGGCCTGGAGAGCCAGTGGCAAGTTGTAGTTGATCCATACAAATGTGTGTGGTCCTATGAAGATTGAATCTCTGAATGGAAGCAGGTACTTTGTACTATTTATTGATGACTTTTCTCGGATGGCCTGGGTATATTTCTTGAGGCAGAAAAATGAAGTAGCTACAATATTTAGAAAATTCAAGCTACTGGTGGAGAATCAAGCTAGGACAATGATCAAAGCCATAAGGAGTGACAATAGGACAAAATACACATCAAGTGAATTCTGTTCAATCTGCCAAGAAGCTGGAATTCAGCACCAGTTTACTACTGCTTACACCCCACAGCAGAATGGGGTCAGTGAAAGGAGAAACAGAACCATCATGGAGATGGCAAGATGTATGATAGTAGAGAAGAATCTCCCCAAGAAGTTATGGGCTGAGGCTGTGATACAAGAGTTTATCTCCTAAACATACTGCCAACTAAAGCAGTCAAGAACCAAAATCCAGTTGAAGCTTGGAGTGGAATTAAACCAACAATGGGCAACCTGAGGATATTTGGGAGTATATGCTATGTCATGGTTCCAGCAAGCAAGAGAACTAAACCGGATGACAAGGTTGAGGTAGGTATCTTCATAGGATACATTAGCAAATCCAAAGGTTACAGAGTTTACATCCCTGAGTCTAAGAAAATTTTGGTTACAAGGGATGTAAAGGTGGATGAAACTGCAGTTTGGAATTGGGAAGAGAAGAGAATAGATGAGGGAATAAAGCCAAGGGAATAAAAGACAAGAGGGGAGCTGATCCAAGAGGCAGATTCTGATGAAGAGGAAGAACCTTCAGTGAGAGGGACTAGATCGTTAGCTAAAGTGTATGAAAGATGTAATTTGGCTATGGTTGAACCTCGAAATTACAATGAATCTACAAAGTCAGAAGTATGGAAGGCTGCAATACAGGAGGAGTTTTCCATGATAAAGAAGAACAATACTTGGAAATTGGTTGACAAACCAGAAAAAAGGAAGGTGATCCAGGCGAAATGGATTTACAAGATGAAAGTTAACCCCGATGGATCAGTCCATAAACATAAGGCAAGACTCTTGTGTCTCTTAATTGTATTACATTTATTCAATTTGCGTGGTTTACCTTCAATCATGTAAAAAGTTCACTGTTGTTGTAGTTGTAATAGTGAGCTGATAAAGCACTATATTATGTATTTGGTTTGCTTAATGGTGATTTTGTTGTTTGCACTATTCAGTTTTTTCTTTTTTTGCATAATTTGGCGCTCCAAACCAACAATTTCATTTCAATATTTAGAACCCTAGCCACCACATTCCCTAATCTCAGGCGAAACATAGCTGCCACCACAGTCGCACCAGGTCGACCTCTACACCAGCTTCATTGGGGTTTCGTCCGTAAGGTTTACAGAATTTCGACCGCCTAGATCGTGTTGGCCACTTTGGTTTCCTTCGTCACTGTTCTCTTCTCTTCCATTAATGACCTCCTTAGGGGCAATTCTGACCTTCTCCTTTTCCTCTCCCTCCTCCCCTTCATCCGTACGTTCATATCCCTTATGTCTTTCTCTGTCTCTTTTATTTTTTAATTTTGATTAATTTTGCTATTTATGATTCATAAACAAATATGGAGGGAATTTAACTCTATCCATTTCTTTATTTATTCATTTCATTACATGAACATGTGTCGAGTTTGTGTTACTAAACAGTTGTTTATCTCTGAGTGCATCACTGCTCTTTTTTCTTTGAATTTCAGATCTTGCTACCAGTGTTGATCTTGCTATGGTTTTTAATGCAGGAAGGATTACCTCAGCTTGCCTATTGGTAATGAAATCTAAGGCTAAGTCATGAAATTTCATTATTAAATCTGAAAAAACAAAATTTCTAGACTAATTTCCAATTCCTTGCTTGAATTGTATGTAGGGTAAGCTTTGCTTCCTCTTTAATTCTTCTAACTATTTTCTTCATTTCCTGTTAAGAGAAATTCTTCAGTGGTAACATCATTGATTGATGGAGAATCAAAGCCAAAACATGTGCTTCTCTTTGACATAAAGGTTTTTATTTGGAAAACAACCTTAATTTGTCTTTTTAACAGGCGGTATCATTTTTTCATTTATTTTTACTGTGTTGAAATTCATGCCTTGTGGTATAGGCTCGTTTGTCTTTTATTTAAGGGTTTTGGTTTTATTTTATTAATTGTTAGGTGTATGAAGTAATGTTAGCAATTATGGGTATTTGGGTTAATGGGGTTATCACCACTAGCTGGGTATGTCTTTAAATGCTTTTTATTTATTTATTTTTGTTGTTGTTATTGAGATATTGCTGTGTTTTGATTGCTGGGTTTTTGTTTAATTGAGTAATTTGGGTTTTTGTTAATGGGGTGGGTTGAAATTGAGCTTCTTTGGTGTAATTTGGGTTCTTTGTTTCAGGGCTTGGTGAAAATTGGGATTTTTTTTAAAGGTTTCTGGTGGTTGGTGAAATAATATTAGACCTATAATAAACTCAAATTAGTTTAATGTAGTTGTTTTTTGTTTTCGAAATTGGATGAATATCTAATTCGAGGTAGAAACCAATTGTTTTGTTGTATCAATTGGATGACTTTACTTCAATTTAATAATAATAATCCTAGCTTTGTTGATTTGGGTTGTAAGTATAATATGATCAGTCTTTAAAATTTTTATACACCAGATGAAAACAAGTCTATTCTATGTTACAATTAGTCTGGTTTTTAGCTAGATGCAACTCTGTAACCAGTTTGATTATTTTAAGTTTTGTGTCAATAAAGTGATCTCATTTGTTGACTATTCTGCTTCTAATTGTTTTTATTGTTTCTTATGTGGGTTTAGGGTGAACCAAGTTTCCATTTGTTTGTATTTATAATAAGCATTGTGGCAACAGCTGCCAGGGCACTTAAATCAGTGCTACAAGGGATTTTACTTTCTTCTGAAGGGTAAGGAATCTGTGTTATTTTGTTTCCAGTTGACTGTTATGTTTCAAGTAATCAGGACATCAGAAAAAAGTATTGAAAAACCCCTAATTTTGTTTTCAGGGAGAAGCTATATTGTTTTGTAGTTGGAATAGGACATTCAGATAAATTGATGTATGTTCTAAGCGTAGCAACAGAGATGACATGGAAATAGATCATTTCAGATTGTTTGGTTGTCTACAATGAAAAACGAACAAAAGCAACATGGAGGAGATTTTTTATAAAAATTGTAGGGTTTAAGGATAACAGAGCCAAAAGTTTTGTGAAGATTAAAAGGTTAAATTGTGAGAAACATGTTTAACATTTGAGGTCATACTATTGTACAGGGGTAATATTAACCCCCCCTGTGGACCATTTTATAGCTTTGCCAAAGTTCTATGGTTGCCATCCAATCGTCCAAAAAGGTTGCCCCCCTTACCATAAAATTTCCCTTACATTCCACCTTCAAGCTTTACCAACTTGGTTATCTTCTGTTATAGTTTTTCATTTGTTGTAAAACTTGAAGGTCAAACAGTCTTAACTGATTTGTTTAGAAGACTAATGCATTCTTGTAGTTCTTATTCTTTTAAGAGTGGTGTCTCAAACCCTCTAACGTATTTTTCATTTTTGTCATCATGTTTATTATTCTTTTACTCTAGTTCTTTGCTGCTTATCGTTTCAGAATTAATTTGTCTTGATGCATTCAAACGTTAATTCTTTCTTGCTCATTTCTTCTCACATTATTCTCAAAGTATTCCATATATATATATATATATATATATATATATATGTTTACATGATGATATTAAAAAGCTTTTAGCTCGTCCAGGTACTAGGATATGCAAAGGGGGCAAGGGCCTTGGTGGTGTCAGTTTTGATATTTAGAAATCCCATTTATTAGATAAGGGTACACCCATGATGGGTTACCCCAAGCGACGTGAGTGAAATGAAACTGCCAAATGCAGTTTCTCTCTAACCGCTACATATAAAAGAAAAAGTTCTTTCTTTTAAACTTACACTGTCACTCTCAAAAACGAAAAAGAAAATACGCTCTCTCTCTCTAGAATTTGGAAAACGGAAATACAATTCGTGGCTTTTCTTCCAGATTACTTTTGTTGCTTCAGAGATAAGGAAATGAGGTATTTATGCTGTGTTAATTCATTGTAGTTCATTTATGTACAAATGTGATTGCAATGGTGACTATGATCTTGGGATAATGATAGGATATATGTTATTCTATGTTATTTCCAATACCATTTTTGTGACCGGAGTGTTTGGTTACTCAATAACAGTATTTGGAGTGATCCTCTATAGTGAAGCAAAGAAACGAAGCAAGACGACATGAAGGAAAACAGTATGTGCAATCTATTATAAATTTGTTCCCATAGTGCCAACAACCTTCCTGTAGGGCAAAGTTTGGGGTGCGTGGTAGCAACTGGTGGTGGTGTTGGATTTTGCCCAGTTAAATTCTATTTTTTTCCCTGGAAGCCTAAGACTTGGTTTCCATTTTGTATCAACAAGAAGCGCAGGATTTGACAAAAGTAGAAAAGTCCAATTAAAAAGTGACTGATTTATCTCTATTACGACATGGGGTTGTAGAGAAATACTGTTTTACCTTCTTTATTCTTTTAGGAAAGATTCACAGAATTGGGTCTCTACGCAATTAAGTCTGTTATTAACATTTGTCATATTAATTAATTAATGAAAGTTACTGATAATTTCCAATGTTTTAAAACCCAACCCGGGGTGAAACTTGGTAAAGTTGTCGGGTATCAGGTTGACTGGTTTGACCGACTGGTCAAACTGGGTGACAACTTTTAAAATTTAGCAAATAGACTCCTAAAAATTGTTAAGTCCCTATAGGTTTGAAATTTAGCAAACACACCCCAAATGCAAATTGGTCGACAAGTAGTTGGTGACGGCGGTGACACTAGGGATGGGCATAATACCCATCCCTACGAGGACCCGTCCTGACCCGCCTCAAACGCGGCGGAGTTTTCCCAAATTATTCGGGATTTGGCTTAGGCTCAAGCCGAAAATCGGTCCCTGAATTTAGGGACAGGTCGAGGACAGGATTGGTCTTGCCCTAGCCCGTCCCCACCCCGAATTCCCCGACTTGGCCTGTACACAATATATATATAGTAACATTTAATTTCAACCATTTAATCATAGATTAATTTTAATAGTTGAAAATCAATTAATGAAGTCATAAATTATATAAGAACAAATTATAATTATGTAAGCATTTTATAAAACCATATACAAATAGATAATAAATAAAAATAGATTAACTATAATAAATCATTATAAATATTTGTAATACATAGTAAATATGTTATATATGTATAATGTATCATTTGATATTTTGATTGATTATAATAAATTAATAAATCATTATAAATTTTTTTTTTCCCTCATTGAATCATTATTCCAATTCCATTACCTAATTGCCCTTGTTATATTATAATAGTTATTTATTTAGAATTTATTATAATATATAAGTATAATGTATCATATCTAATACATTATGTATAATGTTATGTATTATTTAGAATATTAAAGAGACATTGTCATATATATGGTATAATTTATTTAGACTTTATTATAATATATTATATATTATACATTATACATAATATGCTATAAAACAAAAATTATCTATTGGACATTGTACATAATATGTTATTATCCATAATCATAGTATCATATATTCATATATTAATACTTGTTACTTAATACAATAATACATAATATTATACCATTAATATATAATATATTTACATATATGTATAATGTATCATAATTATAATTTTGATATTTTGATTCATTATAATTTTTTTTAATCTTTAAAAATTTTAAAAAAAAAATTATAATGCAAAACCCTAAACGGTGATTTCAGGGATTCTCCAAATTCCCCGTTTAGGGATCGGGCCTAATTCAAGGATTCCTCGTTTGGGCTACAAACCAGTACTGGGGAATCCCTTTGGGCTTTCAGGCCAAGGCCAGAGAGAGGATTCCTCGTTTGGGCTACAAACTAGTACTGGGGAATCCCCTTGGGCTTTCAAGCCAAGGCTTGAGAGAGGAGTCCTCGGCCCTGCCCCAGCTTGTGCCTATCCTTAGGCAACTCTCCAAATGCAACCCCAATCATCCCCATCCTTAGGCAACTCCCTAAATGCAATCCCAATCATCCCATGAGCCCATTCCCCTAAAATCTACCCAAGATCTAGCCGAAATCAAATCAACGTTGGCGTTGGCGTTGTCATTCCAGGCTAGATCTCACCGATGCCGGTGTTAACAACCCTCCCCATTACTTTGAAAATACTCTCCTCTTCCTCTTGACCAAAACCCACCTCACCTCACCCTCGTTAGCCTCGCCAATTACCGGCAATGGCTGGTTGTTGGCATCGCCAATTTTTTTCGATTTTCGATCAATTCATTTATTGAAAATCAAATTCGTCGTCACCATTGCACTCATTGACATTTTCTCTTCAAAAGCCTCAACATCCCGACGTTCAATTGTTTGTCGATCATCATCCCAAATTCTAAGGTTTTTGGTGAATAGGAAAAACGTTAACCCATCCTAGTGAAGTGTTAGAATAGGTGCCCTAGAGCCAATCTATTATTGTGAGTTCGACTCTATAATAAATGTTTATTCAATAATAAAAAGGGCATATCCTTCTATATCATGTAAATCATAGTTATATGTAATGATATATGTCCTTAGGATGGTAGAATCATGACGAGGTATTAAGTGTTTCAAATCATGATAGTGAGAACCCTATGATCACATATGGTGGCCATTCTAGAAATGTCCATAGCCCTAGTATTATTCTAATAAAGGACATAAATAATATGGTAAGGCTATCATAGCATTGAACGACCCTATAGAAAGGCAATGACTGATCTCACTTGTCAAAGTTGTTTGTCAACAACCTGGTGCAATGCATGGGTGCTTGCCAGAGGCAAGTTCATTAGACAAACTCACTAAAGGATTCCATATGGATGGTAACCCTAATGTCTATGGAATAAATCCTCCAATGAATTGTGGTGCATGTGATCCTTGGACTTGAAATCATCGGAGCGCCTTATGCACCAATTGGTGTAGTTTGACACTAGCCCAACGTAGTTCTATTTGGAGCTATCAATATGGTAGTGATTGGCTGCATCGAGTGTATCAAAACTATGGTGGATTGACAAAGGATTCATCACTCCCGGGTACGGGAAAAGTTATCTCATGATGCAATTCAGTGAATGACAATGACACTAAAGTTGTGGCCATAGTGGGACTGAGTTGTTGCTCAATCTAATTTATTATTCCGGTCATTGGTCTAGTAACTAAATACATAGATATCGATGATAACTGAGGTTGACACTATTTTTGTACCTTCGTCTTGATGAGATAATAGCTGATGAAAGGATTTGATTACACGGTAACTATATCGTTCATAGGTAGCTGTTTCACTGAATCCAAATCTATCGGGTGGACATGATGCCTTGCTAGAAGCCAATCTTGGTTTATGAATAGTGAGACGATTAATTGGTGTTAATCGCGATACTACTCACTGTCGATATGATAAGGAGCCTACGGGTCACACATTTAAAAGATAATTTAAGAATCGTTTTTGTGAAAAGGGTATTTTCGTCTTTTAGGACGAAAGGGTATTTGGGTAATCTCATAGTGCAATTAAATTTGTTGAGGCATGTATTTAATTTTAATATTAAAATTAAAATTAGTGGGATTATATTCAAATATATGTGCGCATATATTTAAATGGATTATTATTAATATTTAAATGGATTATTATTAATAATTAAATGTTAATACATATATTATTATATTATTATATATATGTTACTTGATTTTAATTATATTAATAATCAATTAAAATTAAAAATACCATGAAGGGTGTGTTTGGCAGCAAGGATAGATTAACTTAAGAGTCCATTGCTATTCCTATTGGGATTGGGGTTTTAATCGACACTATATAAGTGACACTTAATTAAAACAGAATATAACAATTCATTCATTGATTGAAAAAAAAAAAAAAAAAAAAATCCTAGCCATCCTTTTCTTCTCTCTCACATTTTTCAAAGTGCGTGTGAATTAAAGATTTTCTTTTGATTCGCTTGATTCTTGAAGCCTTCTATTAGTTCTAGCAAAACAATAGTAGGTTCTACAGATTGTCTTCATGTGAGTGGGAGATATTAGATAAGGGTACACCCATGATAGGTTACCCTAAGCGACGTGAGTGAAATGAAACTGCCAAATGCAGTTTCTCTCTAACCGCTACATATAAAAGAAAAAGTTCTTTCTTTTAAACTTACACTGTCACTCTCAAAAATGAAAAAGAAAATACGCTCTCTCTCTCTAGAATTTGGAAAACGGAAATACAATTCGTGGCTTTTCTTCCAGATTACTTTTGTTGCTTCAGAGATAAGGAAAGGAGGTATTTATGCTATGTTAATTCATTGTAGTTCATTTATGTACAAATGTGATTGCAATGGTGACTATGATCTTGGGATAATGATAGGATATATGTTATTCTATGTTATTTCCAATACCATTTTTGTGACCGGAGTGTTTGGTTACTCAATAACAGTATTTGGAGTGATCCTCTATAGTGAAGCAAAGAAACGAAGCAAGACGACATGAAGGAAAACAGTATGTGCAATCTATTATAAATTTGTTCCCATAGTGCCAACAACCTTCCTGTAGGGCAAAGTTTGGGGTGCGTGGTAGCAACTGGTGGTGGTGTTGGATTTTGCCCAGTTAAATTCTATTTTTTTCCCTGGAAGCCTAAGACTTGGTTTCCATTTTGTATCAACAAGAAGCGCAGGATTTGACAAAAGTAGAAAAGTCCAATTAAAAAGTGACTGATTTATCTCTATTACGACATGGGGTTGTAGAGAAATACTGTTTTACCTTCTTTATTCTTTTAGGAAAGATTCACAGAATTGGGTCTCTACGCAATTAAGTCTGTTATTAACATTTGTCATATTAATTAATTAATGAAAGTTACTGATAATTTCCAATGTTTTAAAACCCAACCCGGGGTGAAACTTGGTAAAGTTGTCGGGTATCAGGTTGACTGGTTTGACCGACTGGTCAAACTGGGTGACAACTTTTAAAATTTAGCAAATAGACTCCTAAAAATTGTTAAGTCCCTATAGGTTTGAAATTTAGCAAACACACCCCAAATGCAAATTGGTCGACAAGTAGTTGGTGACGGCGGTGACACTAGGGATGGGCATAATACCCATCCCTACGAGGACCCGTCCTGACCCGCCTCAAACGCGGCGGAGTTTTCCCAAATTATTCGGGATTTGGCTTAGGCTCAAGCCGAAAATCGGTCCCTGAATTTAGGGACAGGTCGAGGACAGGATTGGTCTTGCCCTAGCCCGTCCCCACCCCGAATTCCCCGACTTGGCCTGTACACAATATATATATAGTAACATTTAATTTCAACCATTTAATCATAGATTAATTTTAATAGTTGAAAATCAATTAATGAAGTCATAAATTATATAAGAACAAATTATAATTATGTAAGCATTTTATAAAACCATATACAAATAGATAATAAATAAAAATAGATTAACTATAATAAATCATTATAAATATTTGTAATACATAGTAAATATGTTATATATGTATAATGTATCATTTGATATTTTGATTGATTATAATAAATTAATAAATCATTATAAATTTTTTTTTTCCCTCATTGAATCATTATTCCAATTCCATTACCTAATTGCCCTTGTTATATTATAATAGTTATTTATTTAGAATTTATTATAATATATAAGTATAATGTATCATATCTAATACATTATGTATAATGTTATGTATTATTTAGAATATTAAAGAGACATTGTCATATATATGGTATAATTTATTTAGACTTTATTATAATATATTATATATTATACATTATACATAATATGCTATAAAACAAAAATTATCTATTGGACATTGTACATAATATGTTATTATCCATAATCATAGTATCATATATTCATATATTAATACTTGTTACTTAATACAATAATACATAATATTATACCATTAATATATAATATATTTACATATATGTATAATGTATCATAATTATAATTTTGATATTTTGATTCATTATAATTTTTTTTAATCTTTAAAAATTTTAAAAAAAAAATTATAATGCAAAACCCTAAACGGTGATTTCAGGGATTCTCCAAATTCCCCGTTTAGGGATCGGGCCTAATTCAAGGATTCCTCGTTTGGGCTACAAACCAGTACTGGGGAATCCCTTTGGGCTTTCAGGCCAAGGCCAGAGAGAGGATTCCTCGTTTGGGCTACAAACTAGTACTGGGGAATCCCCTTGGGCTTTCAAGCCAAGGCTTGAGAGAGGAGTCCTCGGCCCTGCCCCAGCTTGTGCCTATCCTTAGGCAACTCTCCAAATGCAACCCCAATCATCCCCATCCTTAGGCAACTCCCTAAATGCAATCCCAATCATCCCATGAGCCCATTCCCCTAAAATCTACCCAAGATCTAGCCGAAATCAAATCAACGTTGGCGTTGGCGTTGTCATTCCAGGCTAGATCTCACCGATGCCGGTGTTAACAACCCTCCCCATTACTTTGAAAATACTCTCCTCTTCCTCTTGACCAAAACCCACCTCACCTCACCCTCGTTAGCCTCGCCAATTACCGGCAATGGCTGGTTGTTGGCATCGCCAATTTTTTTCGATTTTCGATCAATTCATTTATTGAAAATCAAATTCGTCGTCACCATTGCACTCATTGACATTTTCTCTTCAAAAGCCTCAACATCCCGACGTTCAATTGTTTGTCGATCATCATCCCAAATTCTAAGGTTTTTGGTGAATAGGAAAAACGTTAACCCATCCTAGTGAAGTGTTAGAATAGGTGCCCTAGAGCCAATCTATTATTGTGAGTTCGACTCTATAATAAATGTTTATTCAATAATAAAAAGGGCATATCCTTCTATATCATGTAAATCATAGTTATATGTAATGATATATGTCCTTAGGATGGTAGAATCATGACGAGGTATTAAGTGTTTCAAATCATGATAGTGAGAACCCTATGATCACATATGGTGGCCATTCTAGAAATGTCCATAGCCCTAGTATTATTCTAATAAAGGACATAAATAATATGGTAAGGCTATCATAGCATTGAACGACCCTATAGAAAGGCAATGACTGATCTCACTTGTCAAAGTTGTTTGTCAACAACCTGGTGCAATGCATGGGTGCTTGCCAGAGGCAAGTTCATTAGACAAACTCACTAAAGGATTCCATATGGATGGTAACCCTAATGTCTATGGAATAAATCCTCCAATGAATTGTGGTGCATGTGATCCTTGGACTTGAAATCATCGGAGCGCCTTATGCACCAATTGGTGTAGTTTGACACTAGCCCAACGTAGTTCTATTTGGAGCTATCAATATGGTAGTGATTGGCTGCATCGAGTGTATCAAAACTATGGTGGATTGACAAAGGATTCATCACTCCCGGGTACGGGAAAAGTTATCTCATGATGCAATTCAGTGAATGACAATGACACTAAAGTTGTGGCCATAGTGGGACTGAGTTGTTGCTCAATCTAATTTATTATTCCGGTCATTGGTCTAGTAACTAAATACATAGATATCGATGATAACTGAGGTTGACACTATTTTTGTACCTTCGTCTTGATGAGATAATAGCTGATGAAAGGATTTGATTACACGGTAACTATATCGTTCATAGGTAGCTGTTTCACTGAATCCAAATCTATCGGGTGGACATGATGCCTTGCTAGAAGCCAATCTTGGTTTATGAATAGTGAGACGATTAATTGGTGTTAATCGCGATACTACTCACTGTCGATATGATAAGGAGCCTACGGGTCACACATTTAAAAGATAATTTAAGAATCGTTTTTGTGAAAAGGGTATTTTCGTCTTTTAGGACGAAAGGGTATTTGGGTAATCTCATAGTGCAATTAAATTTGTTGAGGCATGTATTTAATTTTAATATTAAAATTAAAATTAGTGGGATTATATTCAAATATATGTGCGCATATATTTAAATGGATTATTATTAATATTTAAATGGATTATTATTAATAATTAAATGTTAATACATATATTATTATATTATTATATATATGTTACTTGATTTTAATTATATTAATAATCAATTAAAATTAAAAATACCATGAAGGGTGTGTTTGGCAGCAAGGATAGATTAACTTAAGAGTCCATTGCTATTCCTATTGGGATTGGGGTTTTAATCGACACTATATAAGTGACACTTAATTAAAACAGAATATAACAATTCATTCATTGATTGAAAAAAAAAAAAAAAAAAAAATCCTAGCCATCCTTTTCTTCTCTCTCACATTTTTCAAAGTGCGTGTGAATTAAAGATTTTCTTTTGATTCGCTTGATTCTTGAAGCCTTCTATTAGTTCTAGCAAAACAATAGTAGGTTCTACAGATTGTCTTCATGTGGACGACGTTTGTGCGATTCTCTTCTTGAATCAGCAAGCGAAATCAAAGTATTGAAGGAGCCTCCAAACTTCGGTAATGTATCCTGATCCTTGTATGGATTATTGGTTTTGATTTACATTGTACAGATTTTTCTGTTTATTAGCTTGTAAACAGTTTGATCCATACCCGAATCTTGGCTTAGAAAAAGTGATTGATTTCTGTTTTATTTTAATTTTTTTACTGCCTTCTCAAGATCAATCACTTACATGAAGCTCCCTAATTAAACCAGCTGGGCCGAGCCAGGTTTTAAAACAGTGATAATTTCACCATTATGTGTTTCATTTCATTGATGCTTCAAAAGTTTTCTTCTTGGTTTTGGAATTTGTTAGTTCTGGAAGATCATTTTGTTTTAGTTACTTCAAAATTTTATATGAACGAAAATTTGACAAATCATAATTTAGTGTAAAACTTGGCAAAACAATTCTAAGCAAACTATACGGTTGTGTTTGGGGCATTATTCAAACCCTATCCTATCCAAAAAATGAAAAATGCATTTGTTTTAATATTCTCAAAATTCAACCCTATTCTATTCAACTCAAAACATTAACAATTATTTTCTCAATAAAATTTTAAAATTAACGGAAACACCCCACCTTTCTCAATAAAATTTTAAAATTAACGGAAACACCCCACCTTTCTCAATAAAAGTTTTAAAATTAACAAAAACACTCCCACCTTTCTCAATAAAAGTTTTAAAATTAACAAAAACACCCCCATCCACCCAAGCCACTATCACCCACTAGTAGCCACTGCTGTCGTTGCCGCCACCAGATGTTGGCATTGGAATGGCACACTGATGCGTGTTTCCTACAACATGCAATATGTAGCAAGTATACTAATCGCTCAAGTAATAAAGTGATGAGTGAGTATCGTTCCCACAAGGACTGCTAGCTAAGCACTAAATATCCTACTGTTCTTAAGTTGGAGCAATCGATTTCTTTGGATTGATAGGAGCTATTTCTAATTAAAACTGAACAATAAATTTTAAACTAAAATTTACTATGAATGCAAGATGAAAAATACGGATGGTAATCAATTCATATAAACGGGTAGGGTTTTGACTTCATTCGGATTTTATGGGTTAAACCTAAAAATTAAACCACATTCACATTCATATGTATTCGTTGTAAATCGAACTCACTAAGGTGTTAAACATACCTTCTCAGGCTATGTTTTCCTATTCTTCCTTATTAACTTTCCGCACTCAATAATTTGAAAGTTAACAATTCCAAACTCATTAAGTATAAGAATCCTACAATGATTTCATTAATTCTTGAATCTATATCTAGCATCCAATACTATAATGGTGATTACCCAAGAAGCCTAACATGATTCGTTTCTCAATCTCATCATGTTCATCACATAAAGCATTAAAACTCAGAGCAAACACACAATCAAAGCATAGTCATATGAACATAAAACAATCAATAACTTAACCCATTAAAATCTGAATTACAATCAAAACCCTAACCCAAAATGGTTAGTTCATAGCTAAATTAACACTACAAAAATGAAAAACAATAATATTCAAGTTCAGCATAATGAAAAGTAAGGGAAAGGACAAGAAATCTCCCCAAATGATGAATCCCTTGGTTCAAAATCGAATCTTCACCCTCCTAATCGCTAAATCTCTCCAAGCTTAATCAAAGAAAATGTAAAAACTGCTAAACCTACTTCTTGGATGACCCTGGACAAAAAGGCTAAGTGTTTCTTTTATACCTCGCCCAAAATCCTAAGAAAATCACGCACAAAGTAAAACTGTGCATTTCACAAAACTGGAATTTACGACCATCGCCGCGGTGAAGAACCAACAGATCTGGTGCGTGACTGGCTCACTTCGCCACGGCGAAGCTTCTTGAAAAGCTCTAAAATTATAGAACTGCCACTCTGCTTGCATTTTCACTCGATTCTTCGATTCTCTGTACTCTCCCTTTGGAACAAGCCTCATCGTGCTTTATCCTGCTTCAAAACTCTCCTAACTTCTAAGACTCGCTAACTTCTGAGTCAAAAATTTTCAATTTTGTCCTTATTTGCTCAAAATGTCCATTTTAACCTGAAACACGAAATGTAAAGAATTAAGCAACAATTCAAGTCAAAATGCACTAGAAAGTACCTGAAATCCGATTAAAAAGTCTAATGAAAACTGTATAATCCATGGATTATCAAATACCCCCAAACTAAAGATATGCTCGTCCCCGAGCATACGGTACAAAACTAACGGAAACAAAGACAACAAGCAACGAACAAAAACACAAAACACACACAACAAAATTGAAAATGAACAAAACCCACAAGACTCAACTCTACAAATGAATTGCCTAGAAATTGCACAAGTCTCAAAAGTTGTTGAAAAATTATTATTAGGAACTGTTCAACACTCCAAGAAGTTATAAGCATTATCGACTGTCTTCCTCAATCGGTCCACCGAGTAGGTGATCCCCACTTGAATCCACATTCCAACTTCTCGGATTATTTTATGCAAAAATGTAAAGTTTATCAAATGGTGGCAGATTCCATAAGCCTAAATATCGAACTACTCTTCACTAATAAGGACTAGACAAAATATAAGAATCAACATGTCTTTAAAAGCTTATAATGTTAGGCTTGGGTAGTGGGTTCCAAGAAAAAGGATAGGAATAACAAAGTAAGAAAACTCGGTTTTCCTAATGCAAAACTAAAATCACATCGAACTCCACTTCTTCTCAACCACCAATCGAAATGTCCACTAATTCACAACCCTCAAACGTGTATCTTTCTTATTTTGGAAACCATAAATGCGGGGGAAATTCGTTTAAGGTGTACGTGACGTTGTTAAACCAGAGGTCGCCAAGTACTGCTAGGCAGTTTTTAAGGCGGTTACTGGTTTCCAGCCGGTATACCCTTAAACTAGGCAGAATTCTTCTCTCTCTCTTTTTTTTTTTTTTTTTGAACATAAAACAATTCAATTGAATGGAGGTGACTACCTCTTTTGTTATTATTTCTTTTCTCCCAACCCCCAAACTATTCTTTTGGCCTATTCGTACAACTTTTCCTGTTCTTTGTTTTGCATTAGGACCAAATTCTCCTAAGGGTACGATAAAGTGTTTAGGGCACAAGGATTGGACAATTTTGTTGTTTTCCAAGAAAAATAAAACAATAAAATTCTTACAGCTCAAATGGGTGACTAGGGATAATTTCATTCATGGGTCAGCTAGAAAGGCTCAAACGTTTCGAAAAAATGCCTAAATCATCTTCTCAACCATGTCTAATCCTAGAATTTCGCCTCAAGCACTTCTCTACTAGGTTCTAGAGTCCGCCAACATTATCAAAACTTCACCTAACCACATAAAATGAATCTAAGCATGCCGAAATAAATGAAAATTGTAGCTGAACCACTCAACAAACCTCAATAAAAATCCAGTCAATACACAAAAACTTAAAGCAATGCTTAACATTTCTCAACAATAAAATTGCAACAACCCTATTCTCATCATTGATTTATACAACTCATCATCGGCAAAAACAATCAAACTAAGAAGAAAAAAAAATATATAATTTTTTTATTTTTTATTTTTTTCCATTTAAGTGTACGTGGCGTTGTTATACCAGAGGTTGCCAAGTACTGCTAGACAGTTTTTAAGGCGGGTTCTGGTTTCCAGCCAATATACCCTTAAACTCAGTTTTAATTCTATTTCCTACCCCCAAACTAAACATGACATTGTCACCAATGTTCCATTATGCAAAAATCAGGAATAGAAAATCAAAATAACAAAGGTACGAGAAAAACGCCCTGGTTAATCCGTGAAGTGTCGCTTCACAATGAACACCCAGTCTCAGACTTTTCATCACCCAGAATCTGTCAAAACAATTGAAACTGTGGTGTCCCTTGTGTTAGCACACATTCTCAAACCAACTTGAAAATATTACAACCTAATCGCATCCTTTCAACAACAACAAATTAAAAGAAAAACGAAAACAACTAAACAAATCCAAAACAGAAATAAAACTGAGTTTAATGAACAATCAAATCAAATAAAAACAAAAAAACATAAAGACAAACAAAAACATGTGCTCCGGCTCATTCTTCTTCTTCCTCTTCTTCCTCTTCATCCTCCTCTTCTTCCGACTCGGAACCCATCCACTCATCTAAGTTCCAGTCTACCCATTGGTATGCTGAAGTGTCAACGTTGAGCTCTTTAAAGCTATTCTTCTGCATTTCATACCTCATCTGGGTCTGCTCCACCAACAGTCCTGACGTTTCGTCATATGTTTCATTAACCCCATCATCTGTTGCATCATCTCTTTCTGTGTAGCTGTGGAGCTGGATGATGTGGCAAAGCCTGTTCTCTGCCTTTTTGCCCCTGCTGTTGGTTACGCAGCTTTCGGACGGTCAAGGTGCTTCCTATAATACTCTGAGTCTAGAACTGGGGCAGCATGAATACGGTGCTCGTCATCCTGAACCTTGACTCCAGCTCTAAGGCATAAGGCTGTGATGAGATGTAGGAAACCGTAACTTGTTCGCCCTGGTTTGGACGCTAGCTTAATGTTTTTCCAGATCATGTCTCCCACATCAATGCTCTTCCCTGTGGCAATTAAGTAAAGCAATACTGCCTTCTCGTGAGTAACTGTACTGTAGTGCGCTTTCCGCATCAATTTCGCATAGACAAAATATTGCCACAGTCTAGCCATCGGTGTCAACTGAGTTCCCTTGAGAGTCTTCTTCTGTTTCTTTGAAACTACCCAATCTGCATCCAGTTTTGCAATGACCGGAGGGATGGCAGTGTCCTCAAACTGTGATCTCTTAAATTGCACATACTCATCTGTGAGAATTTCAGGCAAGTTATAGAATTCATTGATCACCTTTTCCATAAATGGCACATCAGTCCCTCTTACAAAAACTGTACCTTTTGGACAATCCGGGAGATTGGCATAGAACTCTCTTACTAGCGGCTCTACAGTCGGTTATGCAAGAGTACTCATGAACATCTCCCAACGTCTCCCTCTACTCTAGTCCAAGGCTTGACTCGCGGTTAATCCATGCTCAAGAATAATACCCTTATCCTTTCTTTGGATTGCCCCCTCATACCTTTTACGGGCTTCCTCATTAACAGAACGGTTGTCAACATTTTTTCCTTTGCCCTTACCCTTGTATGGATGCTTAATTTTGGGAGGCATTGTTCACAATAAAAATCCACTCAACAATTGTACCCCAACAATGCAAACCTAGTCGTTCCACACAACCAATTTAATCCTGCAAAAGCAACCAACACTTCCAAAAATTCGCGTTTTACCCCCCAAACTACAAATTTTCAATTTCACACAAACACTCCAAAATTTCACAAACCCACACTCCTTACAATCACTTAATGCACAAACTACTCTTCCTCAACAAAATCAATGCTCAAAATCACCCAAATTCCACAACTCAATCGCAACAATAATTTTCAGATCTACAATTAAAAACTTGAAATTGTGCGATAAAAAGTTTTAGGTACTTTAGATCTTACCAAAATGAAGGAGTATTCGCCACCAATTGAACCAGAAACAGCCTGGATTGAAAAGCCCCAAATTTTGGATCCAAAAATTTTCGTGAAATTTTCGCAAAAATTGTTGTTGAAATGGGTTGTCTTGGTGTTTAGGAAGGTTATGGAGTATGAAACTTGGTTGGAAAAGCACTAGGGAAGCAAAAGATTGAATTTTGAAAATTTTTCTCTCAAGTGAAAATGAAAAGTTGCGTGAAGAATGAAAAAGAAAAGTGGGTATTTATAGAAAAGTATCGTCGCCGCGGCGACGTTCTTCGTGCATGAACCCTAAAAAATACCCAGGTTTCACCGCGGCGACGAAAAATTCTTCACCGCGGCGACATTGCGTTAGAAAATTTTCAAAAATTTTATTCTCCTTTCTTCGCCGCGGCAAAGACAATTCCTTCGCCGGGGCGAAAACTTCCAAGAGCTCACACAATTTTCAGGTTGCTTTGCCCTGGTGAAGTCTGGAGCATTTTAATTCCTTTCTTTGGCTAAAGACTTCACCTGAAACACTAAAAAACACAAACATTAAAAATAATACAAACTCATAATGAATTCAAACAAATTCAAACAACCAAAATGAAAAACAAACAATTAAAAACACTTGGGTTGCCTCCCAAGAAGCGCTTGTTTATAGTCGATAGCTCGACTCTCTCAATCCTTCAAGTTGGGATGTCAAGCCAGATTGGGATGGATTTGCAACTCATCATCCCATCTATGTAGGGCTTCAATCTATGTCCATTCACCGTAAAGGTGCCCTTTTCTTCATGTGACACTTCCATCGCTCCTTATGGGTGAACTCTTGTCACTGTGAACGGCCCGGACCATCTAGACTTAAGTTTTCCAGGAAAAATTCTAAGTCTAGAGTTGAACAACAACACCTTCTACCCTACTTCAAAATCCTCCTTCCGGATATCCTTATCATGCCACCTTTTTGTCTTCTCCTTGTAAATCTGGGCATTCTCATATGCATCGAGACGAAACTCATCGAGTTCGTTCAAAGTCAACATTCTTTTTTCTCCAGCAACTTTCAAGTCCATGTTTAGCTGCTTGACTGCCCAATATGCTTTATGCTCGAGTTCAATCGGCAAGTGGCACGCCTTCCCATAAACCATCCTAAATAGAGACATACTAATCGGAGTCTTAAAGGCAGTTCAATAAGCCCATAATGCATCATCCAGCTTCCGGGACCAATCTTTCCTTGATGCATTAACTGTCTTTTCCAAAATCCCCTTGAGTTCTCTATTCAACAGTTCCACTTGCCCGCTCGTTTGTGGATGGTAAGGTGTTGCAACTCTATGTGTCACTCCATACTTACTCAACATTGCATCCATTTGCCTATTACAAAAGTGAGATCCTACATCACTAATGATTGCCCGTGGTACCCGAAACCTTGAGAAAATATTCTTTCTCACAAACTTGATCACGACCCTAGCATCATTAGTCGGCAATGCAACTGCTTCAACCCACTTCGATACGTAGTCCACCGCTACCAAAATATATGTGTTCCCAAAAGAACTTAGGAAAGGACCCATGAAATCAATCCCCCACACATCAAAAAGCTCAACCACCAAGATGTTGTTCAACGACATCTCATCTCTTTTTGAAATATTACCCATCCGTTGACATTGATCACACTCTTGAATCATTCGGAAAGAATCCTTAAAGAGGGTTGGCCAATAAAAACCCGATTGTAAAACCTTGGCTGCTGTTCTAGCTCCTCCAAAATGGCCACCTACTTCCCTCTCATGACAATGCCGTAGAATGCTTTCCATTTCCTCCTCCGGGACACATCTCCGTATCATTTGATCAGTACAGTGTCTGTACAGAAACGGTTCTTCCCAAAAGTAGTACTTCAAGTCTGAGAAAAATTTTCTCTTTTGTTGGTACGTCATACCACTTGGGAGCACCCTTGATGACAAATAGTTTGCAAAATCCGCATACCATGGTGCTTCTTCCACTTTTATCAACTTCTCATCCAGAAATGTTTCTCTAATTGGCATTTCTTCCACATTTCCCTTGATTGGTCTCTCAAGTCTCGACAAGTGATCCGCCACCACATTTTTCGACCCCTTCTTGTCTCGAATTTCCAACTCGATCTCTTGAAGTAGCAAAATCTATCTTATCAACCGAGGTTTTGCTTCTTGTTTTGCCAATAGGTGCCTGAGTGTTGAATGGTCCGTGTAGACGATCACCTTTGCACCTAACAAATATGAACAAAACTTGTCAAAAGAAAAAACTACAACCAACAATTCTTTTTCAGTGGTAGTGTAATTCAATTGTGCATCAACGAGTGTTTACTAGCATACTGAATTACATGCAACACTTTGTTTTTCCTCTGTCCTAAAACTACCCCTAAAGCAAAATCACTAGCATCACACATCAATTCGAAAGGTAGTCCCCAATTGGGAACTGCAATAATAGGTGCAGATATTAATAATTTTTTTAGAGTTAGAAAGGCATGCATGCAATCATCATTAAAGTAAAAAACAACATCTTTATTCAACAAATTGCAAAGGGGTTTAGAAATCTTAGAAAAATCCTTTATAAAGCGTCTGTAAAACCCCGCATGCCTCAAGAAACTTCGGACTGCTTTGACATTTGATGGTGGTGGCAGCTTCTCAATCACTTCTGTCTTTGCTCGATCAACTTCTATCCCGTCCTTGGAGATTTTATGCCCGAGCACTATTCCCTCTTGGACCATGAAGTGACATTTCTCCTAATTCAGCACCAAGTTTGTCTCCTTACATCGCTGCAAAACAGAAGAAAGATTAGTTAGACAGCTATCAAATGATGAACCAAAAACTGAGAAGTCATCCATGAAGACTTCTATAAACCGTTCCACCATGTCTCCAAAGATTGACATCATGCATCTTTGAAATGTTGCTGGTGCATTGCATAACCCAAAAGGCATCCTTCGGTAAGCAAAGATACCATAAGGGCAAGTGAAGGTCGTCTTCTCTTGATCCTTAGGAGCGATGGCAATCTGGTTATATCTTGAATACCTATCCAGGAAACAGTAATAGGCATGTCCTGCCAACCTCTCCAACATCTGATCAATGAAAGGCAATGGAAAATGATCCTTCCTTGTCGCCTCGTTCAATTTATGGTAATCAATGCATACTCTCCAGCCTGTCACCGTCCTCGTTGGTATCAACTCGTTACTCTCATTCTTTACCACCGTGATACCTCCCTTCTTCGGAACCACTCGTATCGGGCTCACCCATGGGCTATTAGAAATAGGATAAATAATCCTGGCATCTAAGAGTTTCACCACCTCCTTCATCGAAGGATTCAATCTCCGTTGTGGTTGCACCCTAGGCTTAAAATCATCCTCTATGAGTATCTTATGCATGCAACATGATGGTGAGATACTGCACTCCTCCGTGAGCATCACCGTTTCCTCATCTTCTAACTTCCTTTTGTTCGATAAGATTTCCTTAAGGAACTTCGCATAACTCGGCATCTGCTGCAATGCATCTGCAAAGGAATGTTAGTATGCAATTTTTTAAAAATTTCAATAAACTTTGAAAATTGCTTATCCTGATTCTTTTTCTTCAATCTCTGAGGAAAAGGCACGGGTGGGGTGTGATGTGCCAACTTTGGTGGTATCTCGGGGAATGGCAATTTCTCCTTCTTCTTTTGCCTTTCATCCTTTTTCTTTTTCTCTTCCTCCAAACCACTTGGTTTCTCTTCAGCAACAATCTCTTCATCAACTTCCTCATCAGAATCTTCCTTTCCGGTTTGCTCAACCTCCTTTGTAGCTTGCTCTACCTCCTTTGTAGCTTGCTCTACCTCTTCCAAAACTATCCCATTTCTCAAAATTATGGCATTTGCTTGCTCACGTGGGTTAGTCACCGTGTTGCTTGGTAAGGAACCCTGTGGTCTCTCATTAAGCTTCTCGGCCAGTTGGCCTATCTGTACCTCAAGATTCCGAATGGACGCCCCTTGATTTCTAAAATTCGTCCTCGTCTCATTCATGAATCCTGTGGTCTCCTGCATAAATTTCCCAAACATATCTTCCAACCCTGGTTGGTTGTTTGGCAATGTTCTTTGATTCCATTGACTATTTTGCTGGTTTTGATTGCCCCAAGCCAGATTTGGATGATTTCTTCACCCCGAATTGTATGTGTTGGAGTACAGGTTGTTTGGTTGCCTCCGATTTCCTGTCAAGTAGTTCACTTGCTCCGTTGATGAAGATGACGAAGCAAATGTGTTCCCAACTTGACACTCGCTGCTCGCATGGTTTCCTGCATAAAAATCACAAGTTAGTTGAGGTGCTTGTATAGAGTTTACCTGCATAGTTCCCAATTGTTTCTGAAGTGCAGTGAGTTGGGCTGAGATGGCTGTAAAAGCATCAACTTCATGAAGACCCGAAGATTTTCTTGGTGTTGCTCTCTCATTTGGTCTTTGATAATTGTTGCTTGCTAAAACCTCAAGCAACTCATAGGCCTCTTCTGGTGTCTTGTTTTGCAAGGACCCTCCTAAAGCTGCATCCACCATGGTTTGCACATTACCCATCAATCTATTGTAGAATGTTTGGACTTGAAGCCAAACTGGCAAGCCATGGTGTGGGCATTTCCTCATCAATTCCTTGTATCTCTCCCAAGCCTTATACAATGACTCGGACTCATCTTGTAGAAATGATGTGATGTCATTTCTCAATTTTGCTGATTTAGCTGGAGGAAAGAACTTGGTAAGGAATTTCTGTGCTAGATCATTCCAAGTTGTTATAGTTCCCGGTGGTAATGCCATTAACCACCCCTTGGCTTTATCCCCCAATGAGAATGGGAATAACCTCAACCTAATTGCGTCATCCGACACTCTGTTCGACTTGATGGTGTCACAAATTTCCAAGAAATTTGCAATATGCTGGTTCAGATCTTCCTTCAAATCACCATTAAATCTAACCGATTGCTGGATCATCTGGATGATTGCCGGCTTAATCTCGAAGTTGTTGGCTTGCACAGTAGGTCTAGTAATACTCGACCCACTTCCATTCATTGTGGGAACTGAAAATTGCCTCAGTGTCCTATTTTCTGGTTCTACCATTTCAACAACCATTTCTTCTGCTTCTACAACTAAATCCTCTCTTTCTCTTCTCTCTCTGGTATGTCGTCTGATGGTTCTCTCAATCTCAGTATCAACAGGAACCACTGATTGACGTCTTGTTCTTCGCATAAGCTGCAAAAACAGAATTAAAGGAAAGTGAGATCACAAACCAATTGAAAATTAAAAACGAAAATAAAACAATTAATGATAAAAAACAAAAAAAAATTAAAATAAAATAAAATAAAAACTCCAATCTAGCTAACTATAGAAAGACTCAACGTTAACTTAAAACAATCCCCTGCAACAGTGCCAAAAACTTGATGTGTGTTTCCTACAACATGCAATATGTAGCAAGTCTACTAATCGCTCAAGTAATAAAGTGATGAGTAAGTATCGTTTCCACAAGGACTGCTAGCTAAGCACTAAATATCCTACTGTTCTCAAGTTGGAGCAATCGATTTCTTTGGATTGATGGGAGCTATTTCTAATTAAAACTGAACAATAAATTTTAAACTAAAATTTACTATGAATGCAAGATGAAAAACACGGATAGTAATCAATTCAAGTAAACGGGTAGGGTTTTGACTTCATTTGGATTTTATGGGTTAAACCTAAAAATTAAACTACATTCACATTCATATGCATTAGTTGTAAATCGAACTCACTAAGGTGTTAAACATACCTTCTCAAGCTATGTTTTCCTATTCTTCCTTATTAACTTTCCGCACCCAACAATTTGAAAGTTAACAATTCCAAACTCATTAAGTATAAGAATCCCACAATGATTTCATTAATTCTTGAATCTATCTCTAGCATCCAATACTATAATGGTGATTACCTAAGAAGCCTAACATGATTCATTTCTCAATCTCATCATGTTCATCACATAAAGCATTAAAACTCAAAGCAAACACACAATCAAAGCATAGTCATATGAACATAAAACAATCAATAACTTAACCCATTAAAATCCGAATTACAATAAAAAATGAGTTAGTTCATAGCTAAATTAACACTACAAAAACAAAAAACAATAATATTCAAGTTCAACATAATGAAAAGTAAGGGAAAGGACAATAAATCTCCCCAAATGATGAATCCCTTGGTTCAAAATCGAATCTTCACCCTCCTAATCGCTAAATCTCTCCAAGCTTAATCAAAGAAAATGTAAAAGCTGCTAAACCTACTTCCTGGATAACCCTGGACAAAAAGGCTAAGTGTTTCTTTTATACCTCACCCAAAATCCTAAGAAAAACACGCACAAAGTAAAACTGTGCGTTTCACAAAATTGGAATTTACGACCGTCGCCGCGGTGAAGAACCAACAGATCTGGTGCGTGACTGGCTCACTTCGCCGTGGTGAAGCTTCTTGAAAAGCTCTGAAATTACAGAACTGCCACTCTGCTTGCATCTTCGCTCGATTCTTCGATTCTCTGTACTCTCCCTTTGGAACAAGCCTTATCGTACTTTATCCTGCTTCAGAACTCTCCTAACTTCTAAGATCCGCTAACTTTTAAATCAAAAATTTTCAATTTTGTTCTTATTTGCTCAAAATGTCCATTTTAACCTGAAACACGAAATGTAAAGAATTAAGCAACAATTCAAGTCAAAATGCACTAGAAAGTACCTGAAATCCGATTAAAAAGTCTAATGAAAACTGTATAATCCATGAATTATCACACACTACCGGCTGGATCTAGCTGATCGTGCACTGGTTTGGCCGGTCGTGTGTTGATCTGGCCAGAAATGGCCAGATCGACGCACAACCAGCAAGATCCAGCGGCTAGTGCACCATTCCGATGACTTCTAGCCACCGTCCAGTAGTGGTGGCCGACTGTTGTCATTTAATAGATGGGTGGGGTTGTTTTTGTTAATTTATAAACTTTTAATATAAGGGGTATTTATCTAAATTAACAAATGTAGGGGGTTAAAAAATAATCTAAATACTTTTAGAAAATGTTTCCTAAAAATTTACCAAACACATTTTCAAATTCAAATCCTCTTCTCATAAAAACAACCCAACTCAACTGAACTCAACTTTTTAAAAAATATTATTCTAAATACCCAAACAAACACAACCTACAATTTTATTTAAATTTAACTTTCAACCAACTAGGCATCAAAGAAAAAACAAATTGCATTAAACAAACCCACCAAATTTTGTTATATTTTCAATGGGTTTTGAGTGTTTAAACCAAACAGCTACCCCTGATCACTAAAGTTAAAATTTGATTTGTCGGACTGGTCGTCACAGCACAAAGTTAATCCTAAGTACCGTAGTTAGCAATAAGCAGGGTCAAATCCACAGGGAGCAATTACTAGCAACCTAATGTATATTTGAGTAATGATAATGAAATTGGAAAATTGATTAATTAAACTAAACAAACTAAATGCAAATAATAAAAGCTTGAAATTAAAACTAATAAAGACTTTATAATAAAAGATTTTGTCGCTACGGTTTTGGTTCGACACAAGACCAACTCACACAATTCTCCTTCACACTCTACAATCCCCTAACCCTACAAGGCAAGGTAAACCAATGAAATCGCTTTGACACTCTAGGTATAATCTATCTTGTCTCACCCAATTATTCAAGTTTGATTGGTTAAAGACTATCATTGAATACAAACACTACAAGACAATACCACTAGTTGGTACATCACTAACACATACAACATGTTAATGCGCAACATTCAATCAGCCAAATTTACAATAAACACAACAAAAGTAGAAATGGCATTAAATGCTAACACAACTCAATTACAATCGATGTGAAGTGATGAAAACCAATATTCATCATTTAATTATCTCAAACCAACATTTATCGTGCCACAGGTTTTATATCAACAACTAATCTCAATGGACAACACCAATAATCACAAATCATGCATCACACTACATTAAAGTATCGTATGAAATGAAAACAAACATAATTTGATACACAATACTTAACCGAATGTCTAATGATTGGGCTCATCCAACTAGGCGAGAGCCATTGAGAAGTCGTGGGTGTCGATCTCGATCTCACCTCCATCGTAACAGACAACCTACAGCTCAGTCGCTCATGGTGGTGTCGAAGAAGGCTAAAAAGTTGGAAATGGGGCTACTCATGGCGAAGAGGATGTAACCGACAATGAGATGGCGTGCTTCATGGCTAGAGAAGATGATGAATGCACCCGAAAGATGAAGGGGCACAGCTGGCTAGAAAACGCTAGTGTTCAGCGGTGGTTCCTGGCAAGCGGTGGTTCTTGGCAAGTGATGGCAGAATGGAGATCCGAGGATATGGGGAGAAAGCTCTCAAGCTGGGGAGTGAGGATTGGTGGCTGAAGAGGTGCAAAGTCGCTGGAAAGGGAGCAAAAGTGCACCGGGAAGTTGAAGAGGTGTGGTGGAGGCAGTGTGATTCTGGCGAGTTTGGCAACAACCAAAGCTTGGAAAGGTTATATCGGACCTTGGAAAAGGTGGATCAGCTCTTGGGTAGATGAAACGTCACCGAAAAATGGAGGAAAGTGGCCAGAGGATGAAGAGTCGCACGATGGAAGCCCAAGCATCGCCAAAAAACAAAGGAATCACGATAGAGGTGATGGTGGAATGTGAACCGACGCTTGGGGAAGTTGAATGGTCACCAGAGAGTCGCCAAAATCTGATGCGGTAAGCTTGGGTTGATGGGAGGCAGCTCACTCCTGTTCTGGAACTATTCATCTTCTTTTACACTAAGTCTGGCAACTTTTAGTTCAGTCCTTGCATGAATGAAAATTGACAAAATCAACCCCCAAAAATATTACATTTACCCCTTGAACAGAATAAATGAGACAAATTCAGACCTAATAAAAAAATCACAACCTAATAACAACTCACAATATCTCAAAAATCATTCCAAACATGTACAAATTGTAAGGAAAAATTAAAATGTGATTTTTCAATAATAATTCCATAATTTCTTCAATTGTCTCAATATAAATTCAATTAAATCACAACAAGGGTATTTTAATCATCTTAGTAGAGTCATTTTCATGACTCTAACACACTCCCCAACTTACACTTTGCTCGTCCTCGAGTAAAGTCAGAGGAACTCTTTCAACATTCTCACAAAACCATGTACAACCATATTTATCAACAACTAAGACATTCATCAAAAGGTGAAGTGGAGAGTTTGAACATATCAAGTAAACAATACAATCCTAAATAAAGAACTAAAGTTTCTGTCAAGATTTGCCTATCTTCATTCAAGCTTCTCAAACACACATTTCATGTTCATATCACAATGTCAAAAATGTCTTGCAAAACTCCACAACTTATGTACAGGCAACATAACGCTCATTTTTCCACACAAGATTTTAACCTATAATTGCTTTTTCATTCATCACTTGATTTCTTTTTTTTTTTTTTTTTTTTCCTTGTCTTAACTTCTTAAGCTTTCTAGAAGGTCCGTGTAGCGGGCTTTAGGTCAATGACTCCCAAACTAGACAACTATAGGGCACTAAGTGTAGAATACTCCTCGAACTTACTCACCCGAACCAACTAGGCTACAAGTCAAGACATATTCTTTTTATAAAGCTCATGATCTATGTAATGACTTATTAAGCTTTCTAGAGGACCCGTGTAACGAGCTTTAGGCCAATCGCTCCCAGGCTAGATAGCTTTAGAGGATTAGGTGTAGAATACCCCTCGGGCTTGCTTACTCAAGTCAACTAGGCTACAAATCAAAACCAAATCATCAAGCAACATTTAAGCACTTCCAAAGACAAAGATTAACATTTTTAACACATGCAAGATAATAAATGAAAATTTTGCTCCATGGGCATGTCAAGTATGTGGGAGACTTGCATAAACACTAAAACACAACATTCACACAAAACAGTGTCTAACCACGATTATGGACAAACCTAGCACATAACAAAAACAATAGTTCAATGTTTAAAACCATGTTGCAACCAACCATTTTCAAAAAGCTCACAAAACCTTTCAACTGGCACCTCAGTTGCTTCTAAAATGGTGATTATGCATGAATTCATGAAAAATTAAAAAAAAAAAAAAAAAAGCTCACTCTAGTTCACTTTTACCACGTTTGGACTTACAAGAGTATGAATCGACATATTTTCAACATAAACTTAATCATGCCACAAAACTTAAGCATAATCCATTCAATCACACAACCATCATAAAAGCATGCATTTTCCATCACAAAACACATCATCAAAACAATCTCCACAAAAATATGATCAACAACACTTCTCAAAACATCCATCCACAACAACACAACACTCCATAATAGTATCATCAACATAAAAAAATGCCAACAACACTTCTCAAAAACATACATACTCCACAAAATCAAAAATCAATCAACACTTCCTAACTTAAAATGTCATTGTCCTCAATGACTCACAAAACATATCATCCTCCCCAACTTAGCATCAAATGACAATATGATCAATAACATTAAAATCGTCCAACATATTTGAGAAAATATCTAACAATAGCAGCATATAAGGTGGAGAGATACAACCTGAGGAACAGTGGTGGGGTGTCACCAACGAAGTTTATGGAGCATGCTTAAGCGTAGCCTTTAGCTAGTTAATGAGTTTCCAAACATGGCAATTCTTGCAAATACAAAAACATCAAAGCAATATAAACGTATTTACAAAGGTGGGTTGCCTCCCACAAGCTCTAAGTTTAATGTCTTCAGCCAAACATAGTACACTTGAATGGCTAATTTCGTTCTAACAAAGAACACTCCTCAATCACCTCTCCATCATTTATGTCATTGATATAAGGTTTAAGTCTTTAGCTATTCACCTTAAAAACTTGCTCTGTTTTTGGATTTTGGATTTCAATAGCTCCGTGAGGGAAAACATTAAGAACAATAAAAGAGTCATTCCATCGTGACCAAAGCTTGCCCGGAAAGAGACGAAGCTTGGAGTTAAAGAGCGACGTTTTTTATTAGGAGAGAATGACTTCCTAACAATGTGTTTATCATGAAAAGCCTTAGCTCTCTCTCTAGAAATGCAATCATCTTATTAGAGTCATTTTCATGACTCAAGTTGGGATCATCCTTATACTTCTTCACGAGCTCTTCTCATTGTTGCCTCCTTATACAATTTGGTAAGTTCATTGTAAAACCCCTCCCTAGCTGGGTATTTCCTAGGTATCCCTTGGCCATTGAGAACCTAGAAAAGACACGCTTAGGAAATGAGTTTGTTTTAAAACCTATACTTTTGTCTGTTTTGTCTTTTTTTTTTTTTAAAAAAAGCATGAAATTAAACGTCCCATATCCATAAAAAGATTCAAGAAATTTAGCTTCCTACGGAGTTATTATCATAAGTATATAATATCATTTGATCTTTTTCATTCATTTGACAAGGAAATGGTCATAGTAGGTTTATTAAAACATATTTTCTTCAACATCCATAAACCAAAAACCATTTGATGTTATTTTACAACAAAAATTCAAAACATAGTTAAAGCATTCCTTCATGCGCATGTCATTCCCTAGTAGCCTCTCTCAGCTTCAAGCTTCAATCCTTACCTACAAAACATTTTAAAAAATTTTGTGGGGTGAGCGCTAATCGCTCAGTAAGGGAATATGGCATTTCATAAACTATTAAGGTTCATTATACAAGCATATTACTCAGGACCTTACCTACCTACAAGACATGACCTTCATTCATTGACATTGTCAAGTTCATAAAACATGTCATACACTTTGGACTTTCCTCATAAACATAAGTCACAACATAACCATACATAATATAACATAGAACATATATGAGTTATGCAATATTCATAAACATGGCATGCCTATTTCTTTTGTCTTTGTACTTGATGTTTTCATTAGCCTTTATTATTCGATCAGATTCATTTGAACCATTACCTTGTTCTTGGTTGTCACCTCAAAGGACTCATGGTTTCCACAAAGATTCCATTCCTCTGATCTTGGTTTATACCTCAAGAGACTCATGGAATTCATTCTTTAACATTTCATAAATGTTTTCATAAGTCAACTAAATAAGCTATATACATTACCATTATGCATGCAAACATATGGGCCTCCCATGCTCAATCATACTATTCATTCATTTAACATGTACCCTTAGCCAATTGCACATTTCATCAATCAATTTAGCAAAACTCCATGACATGAATATTTTCCTATTAAATTCATTAACTTAATTCATTTTATTTCTTATACAACACAAGGAATTTCAACAGTAAGATTATTCAGTGGTTTATTAGAAATTATAAAAAAGATGGGAATTTTTTTTAAGGAGGTGGATGCCATACAGTTTGTCACTATTCAATCAATTTTTTCCTCATCTTCCAATTCGAATTGATTTTTGGCTAAAACATATAAGTTTTAGGTCTATTTATCAACTTTTTAATACTTCAAGAATCAGCTCAATCAGACATTTATAACTTCAGTTATGACTGATTCAGTGAAGCATGTACAGTATAAGTCTTAAAAAGCCAAATCTGAATTCTATTCATTTTTAACCATGTCACATTCATTTGCACATTCGTAGTATTTGCTATATCATTCTAAGTATAAAAGGCCATGAAAACCTCCCTTTTACAAAACCAAAAAGTGCCAAAACATCTTCCAACTACAAATCTCTTAATTGACATAAACATCCTCCATATGCACACATACACCAATCAACACACCCATTTAAACAATCCATAACCAAAACATAGCATCACACTCAAATTAACATAAATAGATATAAGTTTTATCAACCCTAGGTGTTAATCAATTGTAGTCATAAGGGAGATTTTTTCCTTACCTTAGTATTCAAAGCACAAAGACACTCCTCCTTAGCTCCAAAGGTTCACCCTTTCTACCTTACACACATAACCACTTATGAATTTCTCTTTTAACTAAAAATCAGAACAATTAGGGTTTTGAAACTCACCTTAAACCCTGAAATTGAAGTTCTTTAAGTATGGATGGTGATCTCCTTTGAAATTTAACTTGAAATCCTATGAAAATTTTGAGAGAGAGAGAGAGAGAGAGCTTGAATTTTAGCATTTAATGGAGGAGAATGAGACTTGAAGAAAAGAGTTTGATGTTCTAAGAGTGTTGGCCAACTTAACCAAGGAAATATCTTATAAATATTTCATTTTTTTAATTCCCAAATGCGATTGGCCATCAAAAGTTAGAGATATGGGTCATTTGGTATAAATTTTGCATATACGGGCATTTTGGTCATTTCCACTACAACATAATTATTACACTCCTTTAATGCCATTTGACTTCTCTTTTCTACTTGGTGACCAAGTAAATCCATAACATAATTAACTAATTTACCCATAATACACTTTTATGGATACCTGATTCCTATAAATCATCATGAAAAAACCATTATACCCCTTGGGAACTGTTTATGCCGTTTAACCCTACTAACCTCTTTCATGACCCTTTAACCATATTTCTTATAAGTATCATCAATTCCTAACATTTTACAACATTCACATCTCATAATGCATGCAAAATGACCATTTTACCCTTTTATTGATAAAAATCCTTTTAAGGGTAGAATTACATACCTTATAGCATTGGAACGTTGACGCGGGGGTTTACATTCATCCACCAATCCGAGGCCAAAATATGAAAAGGGTGAATTAGAAACTGAGAACAAGAAAAAGAGTCCAAAAAATTGGATGTCAAGATAATAAAAACAAAATGCTTAAAATGTCAATCACAAGCTGGGAACATGATAAATTCTTCAAACTGGGATCAAGAATTGTTTAACAAATTGGTGGAAGGAGGATGACACAAATATGTTTTGAAATGGGAAATGAGATGTGGCTTCTCGCATAAATTTAAACCCATATTTTTTTTGTCTTAAAAAAATGTCACGACTAATTTATAAGTCTCTATAATGATCAATGAATCGCCTAAATAAAAATCATTTTTTTTCATGGAAGTAGCTTTCAAGAGCCAAAACGTCCAACAGTTTGAAACATCTTAAACCCTTCATAGAATTGGGTTAGGAGAACAAAAACAATGAGACGCGAAAACAAATAAATTCAAATAATGGGAGCTGTGAAAAAAAAAAAAAAGAAATGAACAAAAGTTTTCAACATTTAAACCAAATCAATTCTTCTGTTGATTTTTAGTAAGGCTCTCAATACTTGTTTAAGTAGTAGCAGTTTTAGAATCTCAGAGTTCCCGACACCATATTTTCATTTAATTGTTTTAGCATTTATAATATTGTACTAACTTACTAGGTCACTTGCTCAAATGTTGTGTACTTGATGATATATTCAAATTCTGGTCAAGCAAACTCTCAAATCCACCAAATTCCTAGATGAGGATAACTTAATCACCTATCAACATGTATGGGTAAAAAAATCATCTTGGGCATGAAATGTCTACTATTTAGTCAAAAGCCATGGCCCAATTCTGATTGGGCCTATGCCAAGAGCCATATTATGAGCCAGCTCATTGCACCAACCAGACAACTAACTAGTTGGATTCTCCCAATACTAAGGCCTTGCCTTAAATTGGTCCTCATCACTAGTCCACTTGGACCAAGGCCCATTGACCCAATATCGCTCTAAAGAACCCAGAGTTTTACTTAAACCCTATTTTCATCTACATCCTAAATCATCTAAGATCCTAAATCTTATATGAATTAAGACTCTTACTCCTTCAAAGAGAAGTAAATCAAGACTTTCCTATTTACTAGAACTTTGCCATTATGAACTCAGAGTTCAATTAGGATTCAAGCTCTTAAAGTTCACTACATAAACAAAGGCTTGACCTCTCATTAGGGATCCATTACTCAATAGCACCTACTAGCTCCTAAAAGTTCTTGCTCCTAAGGACTAAACACCTTCGCCGTAGCTCTAGTCTCCCATCAGACTTCGATAACCCTTCCTCCCCTTAGCCCTCACTAAATAGCCTATATCAGCCTTGCTGACTTGAGCATTAGAGTGCCTACGACAGACACCACATTGGTGTTTTACGTAAGCTTGTGTGTAGGTTCAACAAATCGTCAGTGGCCTCACTCGCACAAGATCAATTTGTTCTATAACCGTAGATTTTTATTGTCTACAGTTTGGCACCCATCGTGGGGCCTTTGATAGTCATCCTTCCATCAACAATCCACTCCCCAAAGAATACCTTCATGGTTGAAATCACAGAAAATGCTTCTCCAGATCTCGCAGCTTAGGTCATGACTCTCACTACCTTAATGCAACAACACTCAGACAAAGACACTACCCTGGAAGCCGAGAATGCCAACATCCGGGCTGAAAACCAAAGCCTCAAGAAAAGGTCAGTCAATTCTACAACCTTGACTTCCCACCCAATCAAGTGCCAAAGAACCGCTTCCACATTCCAATAAACTCCATGCAACCCTTGATGACCCCAAACCCAAGATCCTCAGCTTTTGACCCTCAATCGTCCCAATTTCATCCATCTTTAATGGATGGCTTGGCTCTAACCACAACTATGCTTCTAGCCGAGCCAACCCAAACATAACACATCACTCTCTCGGCCAGCGAACCATTCATCTAAACAACCCTGCTCCAATAATATTAGCCAAACATACCCTTCACCTCCCCTTAAACTCATCCAATCGGTTTGGCTTTGTAATAACTACTTCCTACTCAAATACTCATAAAAATATACGTAATAAAATACATGTATAATAACATAAGTAGTTGGGCCCAAATTTTTCTTTTATTAAACATATACATTCTTTATACAAAATTAGTATCATAAACAAAAACTATCAAAAACCATGTAGACAGTGTAGCCATTCCTTCTCGCGTGCCGACGTCCATCCGACCGTGTCCTCACCTAAATCCTGTAAAAACATAGAAAGAAAATGGGGTGAGCACAAATAATGCTCAGTAAGTAAACCCTTTAGTCATCTATCCCCGTAACTCTCTCTCTTGCTAAGTCTTTCCTTACAATTCTCATTTACTCTCTCTTTTATACTTCTCTCTATTTTCTCTTTCAGTTTCTCTCTCTCTCTCTCTATTTTTCTTTTTTCAAACTCTTTTCTACTAACTCACTTTAGTAAGTCACGGCCCCATCTTACCGGGGGCACGGCCGAGACTCGCTCCTGCTCTCCGTGACTTCTACTCGTTCTTAGCCGATCGGACTTGGTTATGCATGGATTCAGAACCCCTGGCCATGTCAGTATATAATCTCTCTCTCGGGTNTCAACATAAGGCTCAAACAAACAAATATAACGAAAACCAACTCGATTAAGGGCGAAAGAGGAAACAATAACAACGTACCTCAAGTGGGGCGTTACAGATCAGGAAACACAATAAATAACCTGCATCTATAACCACAGTTCATGAAAAAGAAGTTCAGGATCAACGACTTTTTATCAACATAAAAACATAGAAAACTCCCCCTGAGTGTGAAACCAACCAAGGAAACACAACAAACACAAATAAGAAAACCTTCTCCCCCTTTCTGGTCATAATGTCTAGCGATCCTAGAAAATTTAGGAACGTGAGTAGTGCACGGACTCTAATAATCAATGTGGGGACATGTAAGATCAAGGTGAGCACACCAGGAATCATTTGAACAAACTGTACCAATTTAGACAGTGTGCGGTGACCGTCAACACTCATGTGAACTTAGTGAATTAAGGTGACAACTTCACTCTCAAGGTGGCAACATAGGTACAAAGGTAGCAGATCTTAAATACTTATTCTACTTTGAGCAAAAACAACCAAAAAATAAAAAGTTATCATGAGATCAATAAAAAAATTCATCGAATTTTAAAGAGGCAAGTGATATACATCGGTGCATATGACTTTTTAAACAATTCCCAATCTTTAACAAAGATGCATAAGGAGAGTCTCTTCCATGTAGTTCAGTAATCAAAATGTTTCATAACTCAATACATACATGATAGCAGTCAGCAAGAAAACTAGATCATTTGTGTGTGCTATGTCCTCAAGGGGGTGAATCTTGACATATTGGTCAAATTGAAACAATATATATTGTATATCTCCCCCTTCCCTCATGCGGCAATTTTTTTTTTTAAATAATCTGAAAATTTTTGAATTCTTTTTCATAGCAACTGAGATTAAATGGGCCAATTCTCTCAAGAAGTAACCAAGTGTAGTTTCACACTTGCAAGGAGGTAGCCCTCTAAATGGTAGATTTTCCAAAGACATAGGGGTCTCTACATCCTAGAAGATTACTCAAATATGACGTTCACACTCCAAGCAAGGTAGCTCTTTCACAAGGTGATAAGAATCAAGCATTATTCACTTAAGGATGTAAGAAAGTCATTATACTTCAAGAGATGAGAAAAACAAGGTGGACACCACACTCATTACATACATTTCACAAGAGAGAAATATTTTCGATGACACTACACAGATCAAATACACTTGCAACTGTAAAACAAGAGAATTTTCTCATGACCTAATAAATAAATAAAAAATCCTACTCAAGTTGAATCAGTCCAATGGCTTCCTCAAATTCACAAATTTTTGAAAATCTAAAGCCTTTGTAAACAATTCAGCTAGTTGAGAGTTTGTGTCTACCTGTGCAATAGTGATGACCTTCTTTTCAACTAAGTCTTTAATAAAATGGTGCCCAATGTCAATGTGCTTAATTCTAGAGTGTTGTACCAGATTCTTACAAATATATATTGCACTTGTATTGTCACATAATACATTTATACACCCTTGATCACATCCATAATCACATAACTTTTATTAAAAGCCACAAAACTTGTGTACAACAGCTTCCTGCAGCAATGTATTCAGCCTCAGCCGTTGAGAGTGAAATGGAATTTTTCTTCTTGCTGTACCATGTCGCAAGATTATTTCCAAGATAAAAACAACCCCTGATGTACTTTTCCTATCATCCAAACTTCCAGCCCAGTTTGCATCATTGTAACCAACCAAGGTAGAGTTTGTATCATATGCAATCCATAATCCAAAATCACATGTACCTGAGAAATATTTCATAGTTCTCTTCACTATAGTCAAGTGAAGTTTAGTTGGATCAGCCTGAAATCTAGCACAAATACCTACACTAAAGCACAAGTCAGGTCTGTTAGCAGTTAAGTACAAAAGACTTTTGATCATGCTTCTAAACAGTTTATTATCTACCTTCTTCCCATTTTCATCTTTGGACAGTTTAAGTGTAGAACTCATTGGGGTTTTAGCATGTTTGGAATTTTCAAGACTAAACCTTTTAAGCATGTTCTTGGCATATTTAGTTTGAGACACAAACATACCATCATCAAATTATTTTATCTGAAGTCCTAGGAACATACTTAACTCGCTTACCATGCTCATTTCAAATTCAATTTTCATTAAGACTGCAAATTCATCCAAATGAGTTTAAGATGTGGATCAAAAAATAATGTCATCAACATATATTTGTGCACAAAAAAAATCACCATTACAATGCTTAATGAAAAGTGTTTTATCAACATTACCTCTCTTGTAGTTGTGCTCAAAGAGAAAGGACGCAAGCCTCTCATACCATGCTTTTGGGGCATGTTTCAACACATATAATGCTTTCTTCAGTTTGATTACATGATTTGGCTGGTGAGGATCTTGAAATCCAGCAGGTTGCTCCACATACACTTTTTCCATCAGCATGCCATTCAAGAAGACACTCTTTACATCCATTTGGTAGAACTTCAACCTTAGACAACAAGCAACAATAAGTAACAATTTGATTGTTTCCAATCTGGCCACTGGAGAGAAGGTCTCATCAAAATCTATTCTTTCAACTTGGGTGTATCTTTGTGCAACGAGTTTGGCCTTATTTCTGAGAATGTTCTCAAACTCATCAGACTTGTTTTTGAAGATCCACTTGGTTCCTATAACATTTATACATTTAGGTGAAGGAACCAAGCTCCACACATCGTTTCTCTCAAACTGCTCAAGCTCCTCTTACATGGCAGCAATCCAATAATCATCATCTAGAGCTTGTTTTGCATTCTTTGGTTCTGTAAGAGAAACATACCACAAGTTATTTATTTCATTCAACCTTTTTCTTCTAGTTACCATTGCCTCTTTGGGATTTCTAATCACAATGGATGGTGGATGAGCTTTCTTGATCCAAGAGGGTGGTTCTTTGGTTTTCGAAGTCTTTCTCTAAGTGATCTCATTGGACAAGTCAACTATCAAATCAGGTCTTGGCCTTTCGAAAACCAACCCTTGTTGGGTAGCCGAGGTGGTCACATTAAGTTCTGGGGTGATCACCTTAGCTTGATCTTCTGTTCTAGTCAAATTCAATGTGAGCACACCATCTTGATTAGTGGTCACTTCAAAAGGGTAGTCATATCTTCAATTTCATCTTCTTGTGAGAACTGTGAGTAATCTTCTTTCCAAAACTCATATGGAGTTCGTGATGTACCTTTCCTTAAGAATACTCAGTTTGAAATGTGGCATGCAATGTTAATTGCCTTGGCTTATAATCTTGTTGGTAACTTCTTGGCATTTAACATAACTTTTGCCATCTCTTGAAGAACTCTATTCTTCCTCTCTACTACACCATTCTGTTGAGGTGTCTTTAGGGCAGAAAATTCATGCCAAATACCCTGCATATCATAGAAGTTAGAAAAAATTAGAATTTTCAAACTCTCTCCCATGATCGCTCCTTATTCTTACCACTTTCTTCACTTGCAATTTTGTTCAACCTGTAACCTTTTGACAAGACATTTAAAGACCTCAAATGCATTAGACTTTTCTCTTAAAAAATCAACCCATGTAAATATAGAATAGTCTACACAAACAAAAACATATATTTTCCCTGCTAAACTTTTAGTTTGCATAGGACCCATTAGATCCATATGGAGAAGTTCTAAAACACCAGAGGTAGTTAACCAAGATAAAGGTTTGTGAGAACTCTTAGTCTACTTGTTGGCATGGGCCACACACTTTACCTTTGGGAAACTCAAGTTTAGGTAGTCCTTTGACAACATCCTTTTTGGAGAGTTTCACTAGATCCTTGAATTTCATATGCCCAAGTTTCTTGTGCCAAAGATCCACACAATCTATTTTGGAGCTTAAACAAGAAACTTTGTTAGACAATAAATAGCAATTATCATTAAATCTCTTTCCCTCAAGCAAAGAAGTACCATCACCATTCAAGACTGGACACATATTCTTTGAAAATTTCACAACACAATCTTTATCACAAATTTGACTAATGCTTTGTAATGACTCTCTTTCTAACTAGTATACTCGTAAAATAAACAGTAAAACTCACTAAATATATATATTACGAAAATACACATGTAGATGAGTATAAAATAATGGGCCCAATTTTATTTTATATATACAAAACTATAAATAGTGTGAATAAATTTCTCAAGAAGCTCGACAGTGTTGCCCGACCCTTCCACATCTTGACATTCCAAGCGACCGCATCTCATCTACTACCTGCAAAAACATTGAAAACAATGGGTTGAGCACTAATTGCTAAATAAGTAAACCCGCTATGCTACCTTTTTAGCTCCATTGCTCTTATTCTGAATTCTTTCCTTACATCACACTTTTTTCTTTTTCTCGATTCTTTCTTTGTTCTTTCTCTATTCTTTCTTTATTCTTTCTTGCTCTCTTTGTTCTTTCTTTCTAGTTCTCTCTGTTCTTTCTTTCCAGTTCTCTCTGTTCTTTCTTTCCAATTCTCTCTGTTCTTTCTTTCTAATTCTCTCTGTTTTTTTTTTTTCATTCTACTTCTCTTTGTTTTTTCTTCTTTCTTTTCTTTTCTTTTCTTTCTTTTCTTTCTTTCTTTGTTATTGTTTCTCACTCACTAACATGTAAGTACAACTAGAGAAACAAATGTCATGATGCATGTACATAAATGCATAAAGAATGCAATTTCTTTTCTGTTTTTTTGTTTTTTGTTTCTCTTCTTTTCTTTCTGTGTTCTATGCTTTCTTTCTTCTGTGTTATATTCTTTCTTTCTATTATTTCTATTTCTATTCTTTCTTTCTTTCTATACTGATCAAACTCGGTTGAGGCATGGATTCGGAACCCTGGCCATGTGAGTGGGTACAGTCCTCATCTACATGTACTTCTAACGGACTGTACTACTCTTCTTTCTGATTTTAAGGCCGCTCACTAAAGGCAGCATGCATGTAGGTAAATTCTGTTGGTACAATTCTCATCCACATACACTTCTAATGAACTGTACACTTACTTCTTTCTGATTCTGAGGCCGCTCACTAAAGGCGGCGTGTATGTGGGACTATTCTTCTCTGTCACTCACGGGTTCCCCATTGCAACAACCTTCACTTCTCTTTTCTTTTTACATTCTTTAAGTAAAATTTCAGATTTGAATTCTTCTTTAAGTATATTTCTTTAGATAATATTTCCACCTTTAATTCTTTTCTTTCTTTTTCTTTATTCTTTACTATTCTCATCCATGTGTATGTGCATGGAACTATGGTCATTTTTTGCTATTCTTTCTAAATGCAAATGTGAGAATGCATTATGGCATATAAAAATATCATTAGAGAACTAATATTTTCTACCAACAACATTCCCATACTTGAAATCAATTATAGATTATTAGACTACAAAATATTTTGAGGTAGTCATTCTGTACAGGTCATATTCAAGAAGGCATATCTCGAGTTATACACATCAGATTGCACGATCTTGGTCTTGTTTTAAAGCTTAGAGACAGCGCTACAACTTTTATGTTTAAGTCTCAACCCAATTCAATCTGTAAGATGCCCAAAAATCACTTAGAAGGTCATGTAACACCTGCTCTCTATGACTATTTTTATACTACATACTATGTAAATTATAGATATACATAGCGTATGAAAGATAGTGGGCTCAAATTTTTTATTTACTCATAAAAATACAAAATACAATGTATTAAAAACTTTCTACTTAATACAACACATCATAGTTGGTGGACAGTGGTGCCAATACTCTCCGCTCCTCGACGTCCATCCGATCGCTGCTTCTATTTCCTGCAAAACAGAGAAGAACAACGGGGTGAGCACAACAAGGCTTAGTAAGTAAATCTTCTACTACTTGTCCCCGCAAATCACTTTTTGGTTCTTCCTTACTCTATCATTCTTCTATTTCTAATTCTCACTGTTTTTCTCTCTGTTCTTATTCTGTTTTCTCCTTCTCTTATTCTTACTCACCATGAAGGAAAATCATGGTTCTCTCTTAGTCTCATCATACTCACTATGAAGGAAAATCATGGTTCTCTCTTTTATTTTTGTTATACTCTCACTAACCATGGAAGAACTCATGGTGCATGCATATATGAGATGTACATGCAATGAATGCAAAAGAACTGCATGTTTCTTTCTTTTACTCTTTATTCTTACTAACTCAAACTCTCTCATTCTTTCTCATACTCTCTCTCTCTTTCTATCTCATTCTTTCTCAAGCTTTTCATTCTCTCCATTATCTCATTCTCATTTCTTATAATTCATTTCTACTAACTCGCTCTTTGAATGTCACGGCCCCATCTTATTGGAGGCACGGCCGGGACTTCCCCCACTCTACGTGATTTCTACTGATTCTCTTTCTGTCTCTCTTTCTCATAACTCTTTTCTGTTAACTTTCTGTTGTAGGTCACGACCTCATCTTACCGGAGGCACGGTTGGGTACTCATCCCACTCTTCATAACCCTACTCATTGTCTCTCTTTACTCTTTCTCATGTTTATTCATTCTTCCTCACTTGCATGTCACGGCCTCATCTTACCGGAGGCACGGCCGGGAACTCAACTCGCTCTTCGTGACTTTACTCTTTTTCTCTTTCTGTTCTTTCTATTCCTTTGTTTCTCATTCTTACTCATTGGAATGTCATGGCCTCATCTGACCGGAGGCACGATTAGGCGCTACCACTCTACGTGACTTCTACTCATTTCTCTACCGATCGGATTTGGTCATGCATGGATTCGGAACCCTTGGCCACGTGAGTGTATTCTCTCTCTCTCTGAATGTCACGGCCCCATCTTACCGGAGGCACGGCTAGAACCTCATGTTCCACTCTTCGTGACGGTCACGGCCCCATCTTACCGGAGGCACAGCTGGGGATCACAAAGCACCCACTCTCGTGACTTTACTCATCACTCACGGGTTCCCCATCGCACAACCTACTCTATTCTCTTCTGTAGCACTTTTCTCTCTTTTATTCGTTAGTGCTCAATCTCTCTTTCTCTTTACTATTAGAGTGTTCTCATTCTCTTTACTCTTAGAGTTGCTATTCTCAACATTCTCTACTCTTTCTCACTCAAACTATACTCAAGTATAGCTTATATCCAAAATCTCTTGCTCAAGCTAATACTCTCTCTCTCAAGCTAGTACTCATATAGCTTAACTCCTAGAGTAGTCTATTCACAAAGATCTCTACTCTTTCTCAAGCTATTTCTCAATGCATAACCAATGCATATGATGGCTCATGCTCATTAATGCACTCAAGAAATCCAACATGCAATGTTGCAAGAATTAGGTCATAACTCTTCTCATGCTTCTCTTAGCATTTCATCAAACAACTCTGCAACAAAAACTCTACTTTATTAGAGAACTCTATTTCTCTTAGGCCATCCCAAAATGGGAGAATTCTCTTGCATGATCTCATTCCTTGTCAAGGAAACACACTCCCAAACATCTACTCCAACCTTTTCCCAACTCAAGCAAACTCAACTCATCATCATGCAAGTAGAACACTTCTCATAACTCAAATATATTCACAATCAACATAAATAACTACTCATATCATCTCAATCTCTACACAAGCATAATATAAACATGCATAAAGAAATCTCTACTCATTAGATTCCTTAAATCTCAACTTGAGTTGGATTTACTTACCTCATACTTGAGTAGTCTCCACTAAAGCTCTCTACTCTTGCTGAACCATAGCTTTCCCTTATTTCCTAAGCATAAACTTGGTAAGAACTTAACCCTTACATAAATAAAACTCATATCTAGAGTAGGGATTCTTACCTCTTCTTGCTTAGGATCACTTCTTTTTCAAATTCCAACTCAACGCTCTCAAAAATCCCTTGGAAAATTGAGTGAGAAATTGAGAGAAAATGAGGGATGAAGAGGCGGTGGAAATGGGTGAAATGAATGGGTTTAGAGAACTCAACCCTTATTAGCTCATATAATATACACTCTTTCCCATTTTGCCCTTACTCTTTCTTGAAATTTCCACCTTTATCCTTTAATTCTTTACAAACTCACCCCCATTTTACACTATTCTCCATGAAATTTCATTACACTTTACTCCCCACTTTTCCTGCTAATTAGGGGTAAAAAGGACATTTTACTCCTATGGAGAATTCTCTAGAAACCTCAAGAAACTTTTCTGCCGTCTCGTCGCCACGGCGAAGAACTTTCCGTCACCCTGGTAAAACATTCAAGAATCAATATTGCAAATTCAGAGCCGACGTCGCCGCGACAAAGCTTCTTCCTTGCCCCACAATTCTCTAAATCATCAATCTCATCAACAATTCTCAAAATCATAAGCACACACATACATGTAAAAGTTCTCTACTCAATTGATTTCTCAAATCATAACTTGAGTTGGATTTACTTACCGTATATGTGAGCAATCCAACACTTTAGTAGTCTTGTAACACCCCACTTGAGGTACGTAGTTAAGATTTGATGAATGGCTTGAATGTTTATTGATTTATCCTTATTTGAGTCTGTATGTTGTTAATATTGTTTGGTTGACCCTTGGTTGAAAGGGTGTATTGGTTTGGTTGAGTGGTTGCCCTAAAAATTTGTAAGACTTGGTGAAATCTTGATGTTACAATCTTTGCCGGGGCGAAGAAGAATCTTTGCTGCGGCGATGAAGTGCTACAACCCCCGTGTAGCAGCTGTGAGTTTTAGCCGGGGCGAAGAAATAGCTTCGTCGCGGCGAAGACTCAGCTGAAATTTTCCCTTGAGATTTAGAGAATTCTTCCTTTTGGGACTCAATGACCATTCTACCCCTTATTAGCAGGAAAAGTGGGGAGTGGAATGCAAGGAAATTGCATGGAAAATAGTTTGAATGGGGATGTTTTTGCAAAAGAATTAAAGGTCATAGGTGGAATTTCAAAGAAGGAACAAGGGTATATTAGGAAAGAGTGGAGAAAATATGAGATATTAAGGGTTTAGCTTTAGAAACCCTTTCATTCATTCTTCTCCACCGCCTCTTTCATCCTTCAATTCTCTCAAACTTTCATTCAATTTTCCAAGGATCTTTGAAGAGCTTTTGACTAGAAATTGATACAAGTTGATCCTAAGCACTTAAAGGTGAAATCCGTTTACTCTAGATGTGAATTTTATTGTTAAAGAGTAGGATCCTTATTGAGTATTGAAGGTTTAGAGAAACATCAAGCCATCAAGAGTAGAGAGCTTAAGTGAATTCTACTTGAGCCAAGGTAAGTAATCCACCTAAGTTGTGATTTGCATGTTTGAATATGTGTAGTGATTTATATATGATTAATGCTTAATTTTTATGTTTGAAAGAATTTATGAATGAGTTCAATGTTGTTTTATGAAGGAATTTCCACCATGAGAAGGGTGGATTGTGTTGATAAATTTTGGTAGAAGTATGGATAGAATTGAAAATTTGAGAGGAATATTTGAAGTGTGTGTTTCTTTGCAAGATGTGTGATGATTTAAAGGAGTTGAACTCCAATTTTGGATGGTTAAGAAAGAAGTATAATTAAAGTTAGAATAGAGTTTATGTATGCACACATATTGTTTGATGAAATGCCTAAAAGAAGCATGAGTAGACGTAGAGAACCTTCTTTATGCAACATAGCGTATTTGCATTTCATGAATGCATATAAGAAAGATTTTAGGCATGAGCCATCCATATGCATATGTTTAATTGAGTAATCACATGGGAAAGAAATATGAGAAATGAGAAAGAAACACTCTAAGAATAGAGATAAAGAAAAGAACCAATTCTCTTAGAATAAAGAGAAAGAAAGAATTAGCACTAGAGAATAAAATGAATATTAAGTGCTACAGAAAAGAAAAGAAACTAGGTTGTGCGATGGGGAACCCGTGAGTGTAGAGTTACCCGCATGTAAACCGCCATGAGAGAGCGGAATGAGAATGAGAAAAAGAATTTGTATAGCCGTGAGAATACATGCGGATGAGAGCTATACACGAGAGAGAGTACACTCACATGGTCAAGGGTTCCGAATCCATGCATCGACCAAGACCGGCAAAGAATAAGAATAAGAAAGAATAAGACTAAAAATAAAAGAAGAATAGAAAGAAAAGAAAAGAAAGAAAAGAAAGAAAATGCATTGTTATGCTTTAGTGTCTCATCCATGCATGGTTATGATATTCTCCATGGGTGATGAGAATAGAAAGAAAGAAAAGAATAGTTAGAACTAGAAGTAGAGAAAGAACAAGAGAGATTGAATTAGAGAAAGTGACAAGAGTACGAACATAATTGATGAGTAATGCACGGGGATTATAAAGTAGAAGATTTACTTACTGAGCATCTTTGTGCTTACTCCGTTGTTTCTATGTTTTACAGGACATAGGTGAGGACGTGGTCGGATGGACGTCGGCAAGCCGGGAGACTTGGCTACACTGTCCACTGTTTTTGAGAGTCTTTTTGTACAAATGATGTTGTACTATGTAAAGAATGTATTTATTAAGTAAAGAAAATTTTTGGGCCCAACCTTTTTGATAAATATACTTGTCTTTTTATTAATATATTTTATGAATATTATAGTAAAAATAAGTTGTTACAAGTCTTCTTTGATCCAACTCTCTTTCTCTTAAATCCTTTTGATGCTTAGGATCAAATCTCTACCAAATTCTAACCAAAAGCCCTTGAATCTTCCTTGGAAATTTGATTAAAAGATGAGAGAATTTGAGAAGAGAAGTGGCATGTGGGGTGTAGAGAATGAGAGGGTTTGTGTGCTTGAACCCTTAATATCTCATATTAATATGCCTTCTTTCCCATTTTGCCCTTGCACTTCTTGAAAATTCCATTCTTTGTCCCTTATTCATTTACACTAATGCCCTTATTTTTATTGCATTCTCCATGAAAATCTACTTCTTTTCACTCCCCACTTTTTTAACTAATTTTGAGTGAAAAGACCATTTTACCCTTAATGCAAGTTTAATGGATTTTCTTCACATTTTTCCCAAAATAACTTCAACAAAATTCAACTAAGGGTATAAAGGCATAAGTTAAGCTACGTAACTCGATGTGGGCGTTACATGCTTATAAGATTTGCTTTAAGTCCTTCAACATAGAACACATCATTCAGCATTGGGAAGCCAAGAATGACAATAGAACTTTTTCCAAGAATCTTACCTCTTTTGCCATCTCCATAAGTTACATGACTAACTTCCTCAAATTCAAGATTAGTCAATAATGATTTGTCATCTGTCATGTGTCTTGAACAACCACTATCAAAGGACCATTGGTCATTTTGAAAAGCAAGTAATGAAGTATGAGTAACTATACAATTAGCACCTAACTTAGGTCTCCACACTTTTTTGTTTTCGGAAAAATTATTCTGGTGTGGTGACTTGAGAGACTGATGTGGTGACTTTAAAGAAGAAAACTCATGATTTCCAATGCATCTTTTTAAATATGAAATTAGTAAGAAAACTCATCATTTCCAATGCATCTTTTTAAATACGAAATTAGTTTTAAGCAATTTTGTCTAATGTGTCCTTTCTTATGACAAAAATGACATATTGATATGAAATTTTTTACCTTTGAAATCTGCTCAAAGAGTTCAACAACAGCTTTTGAAACTGATTCAGATGCTTTAACGAAGGTGGTCACATTGGGTTTGGAGGTGCTTGCACCAGGAGAAAATCCCAGACTTGCTTTATCACGGAAAGTCTTACCTTGTGCAAGAACTTCATCCAAATTGTATGAACCTGCATTTAACCTCTCAACAATGGCCTTAGCCTTAGCTAGTTCATATAAAGCTTGATTTAACAATATTTCCTTGTTAGACAAATCAGAAAATAAGGCTTTCAACTTAGCATTCAAATTTTTCTTATCTTCTATCAAGATGCATTTTTCAGATTCAAGCGATTTAATCTTCTTGATAACATTGACCATGACTTAGACATCTTGTCATAATCCTCTTATTGCTCTTTGTAGACATCATATGAGTCATCCGAGGACACACTATCACTGTCTTCTTGGTTGACCGCAAAGGCCAAGTAATTTTCATCTTCATTAGAGTCATCACCTCTACTCTCACTATTGTCACTCTCACTTAGGGTGGCAGCCATAGCTTTACCCTTTTTCTTCAGAGTGTTGCCACACTCGGACTAAATATGACCATATCCCTCACACTCAAAGCATTTTATACCCTTGCTTTTCTTTTCATAATCTCTTGAATTTTTTTTCGAGAAGCCTCCCTATCCAGTTTGATCATAAATCTTTTCCACAAAGGGTTGTTTTCCCTTTTTACCCTCACTCAATTTTCTCATATTCTTCTACAAGAACTTTGCAAAGTTTTTAGCAAGCAAGGCGCACTCATCATCATCAATGTCACATGAATCAACGTAAGCAGGCGATTAAGAGATTACCTCATTTTTTAGCGCATGTCCTTTACTTGATTTCTTATCCCATCGTTTTAGGTTTAGCTCAAAGGTTTGCAAGGCTCCAATTAGTTCATCGAGCTGCATCTCATCAAGGTCATAGAATTCTTCAATAAAGGTGGCCTTAGACATGAATCTCTTGGGTAAAGAGCACAACACTTTCCTGACAAGTTCAACATTAGTATATATTTTACCCAAAGCAAAACATAACACTTTCTTGACAAGTTCAGCATTAGTATATATTTTACCCAAAGCCAAACATTTATTTGTAACATCACACAATCTACCATGAAAATCAAAGATTGTTTCATCATCATGCATAACAAGATTTTCATAGTCAATTATTAATCTTCTAAGTCTAGTCTTTTCACAATGTTTATTCCTTCATTTTTTTACTTGGAGTCTATCCCATGCGTCCTTAGCCATTTCACAGTTTGCTATATTTTTTATTTGATTAATACTAATAGCATTAAAGATAGGATGAAATGCTTTTGAGTTAAAATTAGACTCTTCTAACTCAGTCTTAGTCTATTGATCTATGGCTTTTCCTTTGCTTCCACTTGCTTTTTCAACTTTAGGTTCTTTCCAACCAACAATACAAGCCCTCCAAGCCCTTTCATCAATGGATTTCAAAAAGGCACACATCCTAGGTCTCCAAAAAGCATAATTGGTTTCCTCTAACAAGGGTGGTCTATTGGTAAATCCTCATTCACTAAACAAACTCATAGTAAACAGAACAGCAAAGGTTGTCACACAGGACTAATGTGATCACCACAAGCATGCAAAACTAAAGTAATCACAATTAGATAAGACAAGATAGATTTGGCGACACAAAACACAGAGGTGGTCACACTAGGTATGTAGTGCGAAAACTGCAAAAAGAAAAAAGGCAAAATAAAAACAAAAACGAAACAAACACTAAATCAAGATTTAAGCTCAAAAAAACAAGAAAGGATCTACTGAAATTACTCTTCAGAACACGCTCTGATACCAATTGAAAGTTTTAAACCCAATCAAATTGATTAAAACTTATGCGGAATAAAGATTACTTGTTCACAGTGTGCTTAATGAGTTACTAAACAATGATTAAACATATAAACCATCTACGACATAAAATAAAGCTCACAAGTCATTTTTTCATGGTTCGGCAATAATGCCTACATCCATGGGACCAAGTCCAAAATAAGCTAATCCACAATAAAAAAAAAATTATGTGTTCAAATACAAAGTCAAGAATAATTATCAATTGTAAAAACTCCCTGTTTGGACAACACTTCAATCTTTGCTCTTTGGTTGAACCTTAAACCTTCATAGTCTAGCTTTTTCTCCATGGGACCACTAGGATTTTGAGATCATAGACTCCTGTATATGAAAAGATTCTTTAATCTATAATCTCCTTATAAGAAAAGACTTCCTAAAGAAGAATATCTTAGAATAAAACTTTTACTGTTTAACAATTAAAATCAACATAAAATCTTTTATAAACAAGAACACAATTTAATTGTGGTAGAAATTCAAAACAACTTTAATTAAAAATAAATCTACTGCCATGTGTGACTATAAGTTGACAAAAAAACTTACAATTACGAAAATAGTTGGTTTAATAGCAGTAGCAAATAGATTTTGTGGAAGATGTTAGTACAGAAAGTACGAAGAAACAAGTATTAGTTAAATTGTAAAGCTAATGAGATATAATTCAAAAGGAACGGTCATCCCATATGAAGGAATGGTTGTTCCTTCATAAGGAACGACTATGCCTTGTGAAGGAATAGCCATTCCTTCATAAGGAATGGTTGTTCTTTTCGGGACAACCACGTTCCTTACCTTGTTTCTCTTTTTCTTTTTCTTCTTCTTCTTCTTCTTCTTCTCTTCTTTTTCTTCTTCTTCTTCTTCTTCTTCTTGGAACAACGTGTTGTTCTTTCATGAACAACCATTCCTTATGAAAAGAATGGTTGTTCCTTATATAAGGAATTGCTGAACGGCCATTCCTTTTGTGAGAAACGGTCAATCCTTCATAAGGAATGGTCGTTCCCTATGAAGGAATGATCGCTTCTTTAGTAAATTATTCTGCATCTTGGGTGTGGTGGAACTACTGTGACAATGCCAGATTAGTTGCCACATCAGGATTGTGAGAGAGGTTTGTGAGAATGTGTTGTTGGCGTAGCGTTACTCTATACACAACACATCTACCCACTGCCCAGATGATATGATACCTCACATCTCTCTCAAAAGTTTCACAAATGATGTTATTTCTACCTAAATCTAAACCATAGTTTATGTAACTTTTGATGTTGTTAGTAAGGTTAGCTTGTGTCTTTGTGGATTAACAAATTCTTATATATATATATATATATATATATTAATTGAAACATTATGACCTACTAAATCAAATAAGATATAAAATGTTATATTTGATCTCAAAATTCCGAAATATGGTTACATATCTTTTCCTTAAATTACTAAAAATTATGCTTTTTAAACAGGGAAATTATATTAAATAACCCATTTTTGAGATTTAACTGAAAAATAGTAGTTTCTAAAAGTATATCAAGAAATAATAATATCCCAAAATTTCAGCACCCGTTGGATCACAATATTCTTCTTAACTAAAAATACAAAGTGATCGATGACCAACCAATAAAATTTCTGTTAGATAGAGTTTGTTTTGTTTCAAGATTTTTATGATAGAAACCCTATCCATTTTCATCAGTCACCAATGAAAATCCAGATAGAAAGAGTCCTAAAACGAAACAAATTCGATTCAATCTATCGGTGGATCAAGAGAAATATTATTGATTGATATCGGTCACTTTAGGTTTTTAGCTAAGAAACACCAATTTAATTTAACTGGTGTTGACATTTTGAAATAGGACTATAATCTAAGAGATTTTTACAGATGAGCTATTTCTCAATTCACCAAAAAAAAAAAAAAAAAAAAAAAAAAAAAAAAAAAAAAAAAAAAAAAAACGGTTATTTAATATAATTTTCCTTTTTATTTTCTAGAGAAGCTTGGAAATAATATTTTGTTTGTAGTTACTCTCTCCAACAACACCACCTGTCTCTCGAAGATTATACCTTCACTTGTTTTTCCTTTTTACTAAAAAAATTAAAAAAGAAAAAGAAAAATAAAAACTTATATTGTAAATTGAAGTACAATCTCGTTTAGTTCTAAAATCAAAATCAATAATTAGATTGAGACTTCATTATTTTTTCATTTTTAAATCTGAAATGATAGTATTAATAATGAGATTTTGTAAAAGGGAAATTATATTTGGTGTGTCAGTTGAGAATTATCTCATTTGTAAAAGTCTTTAAGAAAAAAGAAAAAAAGAAAAACCCTATTTTACAATTTCAACACTAATTAGACAAAATTACTTTTTCTTAATTTAAAACCCAAATTAACAGTTACCAAACGATTGGATTTCTATTGGTCAACCAATAGATCAAATATAGTCTCAAAACAAAACAAATTTTATTCAATAAAAAATTGATCCTTTCGATATTGGTTACTTTGGAAAAAAAAAAAAAAAAAAAAACAACCCACTCACTGGAAGTAAGAATCCTATAAAAACTATGGACTAATGACCTTAAAGAAAGCTATAAAACAACCCACTCACTGGCTTTCGTTAAAGGAAGGCTTGATTATTATTGAGGTATATTCACTATAAAATCCACCTATCAAATCTAAATTCACGAAGCCATTCAAGACCATCCTCTACTAATCACTATAGTAATATCTCATTTTCTTCACTAGAATTTTACCCAAACTTTACACAGCCAGATTTTTTATGTCAACATTCTTGAAGAATAAAGTTACAATAATCAAAATATTATAATTTTAAAAACAAGATAAAAAAATAATAAAAGGAATGGTAAAGAACCTTTTTGATCTTAGGAAGATTAGAAAGTTGTCGTTCTTTGATTATGCTTGGATCAATTCTCTCCTCTTCTATATACTCTATACACATTACCTATGAACATCAAAATATTTGTGTATAAGCAGTGAACCTAGTTAGTAAATACGGTACAACAAAAAAAAAAAAAAGGTACGGAAATTTTATGGGTATGATACGACAAATGGTAAAAAAATATGTTTGTAAAAATTCAGCCATATAATTTGGATACGGGAAAAATACAGTATGGGTATATACGGGTTTAATACGGTACATCGTCAATAATACGTTTTGAAAAATATGGCAACATCAATCCTGGTTTTAGCACTTTTCATGGACCACCTGGTTAAAATCAATATAGCATTTCAAATGCAAAGTATTCAATTAACCAATAACCATTAGACTTAATAATATAACACAATATATAACTAAAATTCAAATTATAATCTCCAAACTCAAACACAATATATAGCCCATATTTTACATTACATTGCCAGTTTATATTAAATCACGCACACATCGGTTCTGATTTCATCAAGGTCAATCAAATCACTCTTGTTGGTGCAAATTTTTGTATCAACATTTTAGCGTTAGAAGGAGGGCATAAACACTCCGAGCTCTCTTTGTTTTCCAGCAGTTTCTTTTCCATCTTCGAACTGCAAAAAACCAACCATGGCTACAACCTATGTTACCAAATCCAACTCTAGAGTCGAAGCCGCTATCAGATGGGAAGTATTGAGTGTGATAAAGTATGAGTCTGGCGAAGTGGTAAACATAAGAGTTGTATATCTTTGAGTAAGCTTTCCCAAGATTTAATAATCATCCAAATCTAAGGTTTACAGCTAAAGTTATTGTCAAATTACTGAAGCATGTTCCAAACTCACCATAACTCATTAATGAGAGCGAGAACTCAACATAACTCGTTAGTGAGAGCACAAACTTGACATAACTCATTAATGAGAGCACGAACTCATCATAACTCGTTAATGAGAGTTCAAACTCATCATAACTCATTAATGAGAGTGTGAACTCACCATAACTCGCTAATGAGAGCACAAACTCACCATAACTCATTAATGAGAGAGCGAACTTGCCATAACTCATTAATGAAGTTGTGTCTCTTCAAGTAAGCTTTCCAATGGTCCAAGAATCGTCCAAATCTGAGGTCTGCAGCTCAAGTTATTGTCAAATTACTAAAGCACGTTCCAAACTCACCATAACTTGTTAATGAGAGTGCAAACTCGCTATAACTTGTTAATGAGAGTGCAAACTCCCCATAACTCGCTAATGAGAGCGTTGACTCACTATTACTCATTAGTCAGAGAGTGAACTTGCCATAACTCATTAATGAGAGCATGAATTTGAGCATGATATGGCCTGAATATGGCAAAGTGTTAAACATAAGAGTTGTAGCCCTTCCAGTAAGCTTTCTGATGGTCTAAGATTCGTCCAAATCCAAGTCTATAGCTCAAGTTATCATCAAAATACTGAGGTATGTTCCAAACTCATTAACGAAAGTGCGAAGCTCATCGCTTCAAAGCTCATCATTTTAGAGCTTGTTTTGAGAGCTCATCATTTTAGAGCTCATTTTAAGAGTTCATATTTTTAGAGCACGTTTTGAGAGCTTGTCATTTTCGAGCTTGTTTTGAAAGCTTGTTGTTCTAGTGCTTATAGTTTTAGAGCTTGTTTTGAGAGCTCATTTTGAGAGCTCATCTTTTTAGAGCTTATTTTAAGAGCTCGTTGTTTTAGAGATCATTTTGAGAACTCGTCATTTTAGAGCTTGTCATTTGAGAGCTCGTCTTTTTAGAGCTTGTTTTGAGAGCTCATCGTTTTAGAGCTCACTTTGAGAGCTCATCATTTTAGAGCTTGTTTTGAGAGCTCATCATTTTATAGCTCATTTTTAGAGCTCCATGTCTTGGAGCTCGTCGTTTTAGAGCTCATTTTGAGAGCTCTCATTTTCAAGCTCAGCATTTTCATGCTTGTTTTGAGAGCTTGTCGTTTTAGTGCTCATTGTTTTAGAGCTCGCTATTTTTGAGCTCATTTTGAGAGCTCGTCGTTTTAGAGCTTGTTTTGAGAGCTTGTCATTTTAGAGCTCTTCATTTTAGAGCCTATTTTTTAGAGCTTGTCATTTTAGAGCTTGTTTTTAGATCTTGTCATTTTGAGAGCTCGTCATTTCAGAGCTCATTGTTCCTAAGCTCATCGTTTCTGAAGATCATAGTTTTTGAGGTCTGAACTCGCACTCCAAAAACTAGAGGGCTATTGTTGTACGGGAAATCCAAAGATGATAATTCCCTATTAGGAGAGAAGATATTTATAGTGGCTCAATTTGGAAGGAAGATATTCATGTTGATTTAGATTCCAACTAAGGTAGTTGAAGATCATGCAACTTCCTAATCCTATGTATTTGAATCTTACTTCTACTCTTTCATGTAAATGGGTGCTATATAAACCCCATCATAACTTGTTTTCTGCAGTAAGGTAGCAAATTTGTTCTAGGCATATTATTTTCCCTCTTGTAATCTCTCTAAAAGAAATAAGAAATAAGAGAACAATAGACATAGGCTTAAGTTCTAACTTGCCGAATCACTTAAAACTTCACTTGTGTTCTTTATTTTACCGTATTTCATATTAAATTGCCAGTTTATATTAAATCACATACACATCGGTTCTGACTTTGTCAAGGTCAATCAGATCACTCTGGTTGGTACGAATTTTTGTATCAATAATCTCAAATCAGACACATAACAAGATCAAAATTCAAAGTTGAACTAGAGCTCTAAACAAATAAAATAAATAAATAATACAACCAAGATTCAAATTATAGTTTATAATAGAAACTCACCCTAGTTAGTAAATACGGGTAAGACAAAAAAGGGTATGGGTATTTCATGGGTATGACACGACAAATGTTGAAAAATACGTTTGTAAAAATTTAGGAATAATTTGGATAGGGGAAAAATATGGGAATAATTCGCGAATAAAACATCTGAGGCATATAGTTCGCAAATAATACGGATGTGCCGATAACATACAGAAATTCGTGAATGATACACGAATGATACAACTGGGCATATAATTCACGTTCTATTCACAAGTTTACTAACTAGGGTAGTGACAAAGAAACCACTGAAGGAATGAATTTATGTTATAATATGTGCATGCAAATGTATTGTATAATAAAATTTTCCAAAATAGAATTTTGAGTTGTTTATTTGGAGAATCCAAAGAATCTAAAACTTTTTTGTGTCTACAAGTTGATTTAGTTTTCAAAATCATTATAAAGCTGAACAAGACGAATTTCAAAATGATGCTTTTGATCAGTGAAAAATTGAAGCTGATGAATGTGTTTCTTTTATAGACACATGCATTGCTGTTGGTGAAAAAGAAAGATAAAAACAATTGATTTGGATTCATTGTATTTTACAATTGTTTTTCTTGCAAGACTATCTAATTAATTTGAAGCATTTTGTACTGATAAAAGTTATTAAATTTGTTTCATATACAAATGAGTGTTATATACATCTCAATGATCAAGAAAATATCAATTTCTCCATGTTAAATATAGAATATGAAGATTTGCCAAACATTAGATTTTGGATTTTGTTAATAGTACTCTTCACTTCAAGAAGAAGAATTCATAGTGATGTGTATAAAATTGTAAAATTTGAAGCTAATAACCACAAATACATCAAAAGATTTTAAGTTTGCATTTTTTTTTTTCCTCATGGAATTTAATGCAATAATTCAAAGCATGGTGAAAATTAGAATAACTCGTAAGGCTTTAAGAAAAAATTATATTCTCAAGAGAACTTACATCAATAAAATCAATGAGGAAACAAGATGGCACTCCTCTGACAGGCTTCACGAATGACAATTGTATCAATTCCCTCAATCTCTCTGGCGTTTGTGGATACAAAATGCTTACGGCCTCGTCCAAATCTAAAACCCTAAACAGACCCCTCTTCAAATCTTTCTCCTCCAAACAAACACTAGTACCACATAGCACCAACCTTTCCAAGACCTCCGAAAACTGTATGGCCATACTATACAACAAACCCACCATTATTGACCCCCACCAGGCTCATTCTACGCAGACTCAGCATCTCCATTAGCCTCATCAGACAACGAGCCTAGAATGCTTTCGTCCGATCTAGTCTAGCCATGTATGATTCTCTTTAAAGTTTTATAGGGGGTTACTAAGTGATTAAAACTTATGCGGAATGGGTTGCTTGTTCATATCGTGCATAAGTGTTGTTCAAAGCATTAATGAAACATCTATCAAAGCAAGAAAAGAACACACTTGTTTTTACATGGTTCAGCAACATGCCTACATCCATAGGACCAAGTCTAGAAGAAGCAAATCCACTATGTAAACTTATGAGTTCAAATACAAAGCAAGAAAAGCATAGTTGCAAAACACTCCCTATTTTCAACACATCAATTTTCTCTTCTTCGGTTGAACTTCAAGCCACTATAGAAAGCTTCACACACAAGACCACCAGGTTGCACTTGAGCTCCTCTCAAGTTTCAACAGCGAAGGATCAACTTTGGGACAGCAGCTTGCACACATCCAAGCATCTACATGGAACCATGTTCTAGAATTGTCACAACAAAGACAATGAAGAGAAGGTAATTTTAAGCCTACCAAAGCATAGAAGAAACCTTAAACAAATACAAAAACCTTAGAGGACATTCAGTAATGAATAAGAGGCAAATAGGTTTCTTAAGGAAGACACCAGAAAAGTATGAATATATAAAGAACAAGGTGACTAGGGTTAGGGGACAAAAAAGTTAAAGTAAAACTTTTGTGTTTTTCTTTTTGCACAAAAAATTTGGGACCGCAAACAAAAGAAATATTTCTTTTCTCACACAACGAATAGAAAGTGGACAAGTGGAAAGGCACAAAATAGAATATCAACAAGGAACAATATTGTCCAAAAAGCAAAACGGGTGCGTGATGTGTGATTAAGGAAAAATATCTACCAGATGCACTATGAGCACACAAACTCTAAAGTGCTCACACTTGTGAAGGTGATCACATTTAGAGAGTGTGCCCACATTGGCAGAAAGGAAAAGATAGTGCAGGACTCAAAATAGGATCATAAGATGACAAAAACACTAACAATCTCCCCCTTTGTCAGTCTTATGAACAAAGCACAATCTTTTCATTCACAAACCCGTCTCAAAAAATCAATGACCAATCAACAAGAGACAAAACTTAAAACAACACAAAAACATATCTCACAAGGACATAATCATCAAGGCATAAAGATAAGCATGAAACAAAGACAACAAGAAAAACATAATCAATATGGTTCAATTAAAAAGAGTTGTGCAAGATAAAAAATTGAACTAAAAAATCTCACCCTCAATTAGTATACTCCCTCTGAGTAACTAATCCAACATATATAATGAATTTACAAATCAATTTCCATAAAGGGATAGTTCAAGTCACACATGGATTGAAAAGAATGTTATCTGCATATCAAGAGAAGAATTAGCAATAATTCAAAAGCAAATAACAACACAAAGAAAATATAGTTAGAAGACAAGCATAAACAAAACTTACTACACAAAACAGAACTGCTTAGTTGATAAAAAACAGCAAAACAAAAAGATAAATAAGTTCAACAACTCAAACTCAACTACAAACAAAAGTTCAGCAAAAATGAATAGAGTTTTGCGAAAAAAAAAATATATCCTTCAATGTGATCACAACCAAGGCAGTTGTGATCACTTTCACATATGAGAATTAATGCCTACTCCCCCATAGATGATCATCCTTTGAGTTTGCTGGATCTCCTGGAAAGAAGTTTGTTGGCACAGGCAAGGTGAACACATCACATGTGGTGTGAACGCATGGAACATATTAATAAAAAAAAAATTCACAAAGAAGCAGCAGACATGTGATGATACAAGTGTCAAAGTGAGCACACAAAAAACATATAAACAAAAATGAACCAATTAAAGCATTGTGTGGTGACCGTCAAAACAGTGAACACAGAGAGTCAAGCAAACATAAAATGGTAACATCAAACTTCAAGTAAGCACAGTCAAAAGAGATGAGAACAAAATAGCAAGCATGTGATAACATGGGCTTTCAAGGTGGTGACATATGACAAAGACAGTAGACAAGAGACACTTATTCAACTTTATTGAACAAAAAGGAAAAACAAAGATACCATGAGATCAATTTCATTAAACAATGTTTTATGGAGGCAAGTAATAAAGATTAATGTGACATAAAAAAAAAAAAATCACCAACTTGTTGGAGATGCAAATGAATGTTCTCAACATAACCACTTTCACAAACAAGAGCAATTATTCATTTAATCATACAAGAGCAAGAATGCGAGGATTCTTTGTCATAAGTGTGTAAAGTGTCCTCAAAGGGAAGCATGACTCATTGGTCAATTTCATTTCATTCACTCCCCTTTCCCTCATGCCCTGTTTCTTTTCAAACAATTGAAATAATTTTTAACTTCTTTTTCTTTGTAATAGACAAGCAATGGGAAAAAAATTCTCTCAAAAGCAACCAAGAGTAGCTTTCACACTTGCAAGGAGGCAGCTCTCTAAATGGTAGATTTTCCAAGAACATAGGGATCTCTACATCTTAGAAGATTACTCAATTATGACTTTCACACTACAAGCAAGGTAGCTCTTTCACATGGAGACAAAGTCAAGCAATAAAAAAACTCATGGAGAGAAAAGTCATAAATGCTTTGAGAAATGAAAGAACAAGGTGGACACATCACAGTACCATAGTATCACAAGACAAGAATAATTCTCATACACAACCATTAATAAAAAAAATACGAGCAACAATAAAAAATTGGAAATTTTTCTCATGGCATTTATTCATAATAAAGATGAAGACACTACTCAAGTTGAATCATTCCAATGGACTTCCTCAAATTCACAAATGTTTGCAAGTCTAAAGCCTTTGTATTCAAGTTAGCAAGTTGAGAGTTAGTGTTAACATGTGCAAGTGAAATGACGTTATCCTCAACTAAGTCATGAAGATGACCATCTCTATAGGAAACATGACCATTTTCCAAGCATTCAAGTTCAACCAATAAAGATTTGTTTCCTATCATGTGTCTAGAACAACCGCTATCAATTTGAGAGGTAGGCAAGGAGGTATGGGCAACAAGACAGTTAGCACTAAGCTTGGGTCTCCACACTTTTCTATTTTTGGAAAAATTGTTCTGGTGTGGTGACACGAGAGACTAAAGTGGTGACCTTACAAAATTAAAATCATGATTTCCAATGCATCTTTTCAAATATGAAATGAGTTTAAAATAGTTAGGTCTGATGTGACCTTTCTTTTGACAAAAATGACAGACTGGAGTGAATCTTTTTACCTTTAAGCTCTGATCAAGAGGAGCAGCAAAAACCTTGGGAGTTGAATCTAAGTTGACTACGGTGGTCACAACAAGTTTTGTAGCTCGCTTTGATAAATGTGGGTCTCACCAGGCTTGGAGGTGCTAGCACTTAGAGTGAATCCCATACTAGATTTATCTCCAAACATTTTTTCTTGGCCAAGCACTCCATCCAGCTTACTTGTACCTACATTTAGCTTCTCAACAATGGCCTTAGCCTCAGTTAGTTCAATCAAAGTTTGTTCCAACAACAAATCTTTGTTGGTTAAATCAGAAGTTAAGGACAAAATTTTATCAGACAACTCATTCTTTTCTTCCAACAAAGTCGAGTTTTCAGCTTTAAGAGACTGTACTTTCTTAACCATCTTCAACCCATTGATCATACATTTGATCATAAGCTTTGTGTTGCTTTTCATACACATCACAGGAATCATCAAAAGACACACTCTCACTACCCTCTTGATTAACCGTAAAGGCTAAAAGGTTTTCATTCTCAACTAATTCATCTTCCTCTCTCTCTTTTTTCCATCATCACTAACAGTCAAGACATCAGCCATTATTTTACCCTTCTTCTTTAGAGTATTCACACACTCTAATTGAATGTGGCCATACCCTTCACACTCATAGCATCTAATGCCGTTACTTTTCTTTTCATTTTCTTTTGAATTTTTTTTTAGAAAAAACACCATGAAGAGACTAATCAAAAGGTTGTTTTCCTTTTCTTGCTACATGCGATTTTTTCGAAAAATTTCTCAAAATTCGTTGTTAGCAAATCAACATGTTCCTCATCCAAATCATCCAAAATCAATATTGTCAAGAACAATGTAATCAACCTTATGTTTAAATGCAAGGTCATTAACTAGTTTTTGCTAGTTTTTGCTTACCCCACCTTATCAGATTCTGCTCATATGTTTGAAGAGATCCAATCAGTTCGTCCAACTTCATCACATCGAGGTCACGACATTCTTCAATGGAGGTTGCCTAGGACATGAATCTCTCGGGTAAGGAGCATAACACTTTCCTAACAAGTTCAGCGTCAGAATAGATTTTACCCAAAGCAAAACACTCATTTGTAACATCACACAAATGACCATGAAAATCAAAAATAGATTTATCATCATGCATAACAAGATTTTCATAGTCAACAATTAATCTCTTAAGTCTAGTCTTTTTAACAAGGTATGTTCCTTGATTTTTAACTTGGAGTCTACCCCATGTATCCTTTGCAGTTTAACAATTTGCAATATTTTTCATTTGACTAAAATTGACAACATTAAACAAGGCATGCAGAGCTTTTGAGTTAAAGTTAGACTCCTCTAACTCAACCTTGGTCCATTGATCTATGGGTTTTCCTTTACTACAACTACATTTACCAACAATTGTGGTTCTTTCCAACCAACAATACAAGCATTCCACTCCCTTTCATCAATTGATTTCAAGAAGGCATGCATCCTAGGTCTCCAAAAAGGATAGTTGGTTCTCTCCAACAAAGGTGGTCTATGAATAAACCCACTTTCACTAAACAAACTCATCATAAACAAAATAGTCAGTGTGGTCACACTAAGAACAGAGGTGGTCACAACCAAAAAGTTCAACACGGGGTGGTCACATAGCTCCAAGGTGGTCACACGAGGTCTGAAGCAAAACAATTGCAGAAAAACGTGAAATAAAAGCAAAAATGCAACAGACACCAAATAAAGATTTAAGCACAAATAACAAGCAAGGATCGACTGAAATAACTCTTCAAAACATGCTTTGATACCAAATGAAAGTTTTAAAGGCGTTACTAAGTGATTAAAACTTATGCGGAATGGGTTGCTTGTTCATATTGTGCATAAGTGTTGTTCAAAGCATTAATGAAACATCCATCAAAGCAAGAAAAGAACACACTCATTTTTACATGGTTCAACAACATGCCTACATCCATGGGACCAATTCTAGAAGAACCAAATCCACTATGTAAACTTATGATTTCAAATACAAAGCAAGAAAAGCATAGTTGTAAAACACTCCCTATTTTCAACACATAAATCTTCTCTTCTTCAGCTCAATTTCAAGCCACCATAGCAAGCTTCACACACACGACCACTAGGTTGTACTTAATGTTAGAGTAGATGCCCTAGAGCCAATCAATTATTGTAGAATTGACTCTTTGTAATAATGTTCATTAATCAATAAAAAGGCATTTTATTCTATATCGCGTAAATCATTATTATTGCAATATGTATTGATATATGTCCTTAGAATGGTAGAGCCGTGACGAGGGTATCAAGTGTTTCAAATC